>NW_020897694.1:14173286-14392351 GCF_003984885.1 Neopelma chrysocephalum | reverse complement strand
CCTCAGCAAACATCAGCTATTTGGCAGGTCCCTGAGAGGTGTGTATGTGTGGAGCCTCTCTGAGCTCCTGGGTTTGGGAGCACGTCCAGACTCCACTAAGAGGTAAAACAGAGATGCACGCTGGCTCCTGGCTGCTTGGGCAGCCCCAGAAGGACCCCAGCAGATGTCGCAATGTGAGACACCACAGCTCAGGACTGTAACTGCCCGCCATCAGGCAGAGTTAAGTGCTGAGAGTCAGACTCCAGTGACCTTACTAATACCCCTTCCCTGGAAGTGTTCAAGGACAGGCTGGATGGGCCCTGAGCAACCTAGTTTAGTGGAACATGTCCCTGCCCATGGCAGGAGGAGGTTGGAACTACATGATCTTTAAGGTGCTTTCCAATTAAAACCATTCTATGACTTCATGATCCTGAGGGCTCTGCCCTCCAGCTGTCCCTTAAAGGCCATGACCAGGTAAGATCAATGTTTAAAGAACCCTTTTAAAATATATCCTAGAGATATGGGAAGCCAAGTGCTTCTCATGAATGCCCTGTCCCAAAGAGTGATCTTATACTGAGAGGCAAAGCCTTTATGTTCTGGGTTCATGAAAATACACAGCAACAGACAGTCATGCCTTTGAGTGCTCTCTGAACCTGGCTAGTAATAGCATAGGCAGTGGTGGGTGGTTCTTGGGTTGATAGCAGCTGTGCTGCCACCACAGATCCAGTGAGCATCTCAGAAACAAGGCTGGTGGTGAGGACACTCAGGCTGCCTTCTCCAACTCCTTCCAGGAGCATAGAGCATGAGGTTGCTGACTGAAGATGGCTGTGCTTGGGTCTGTTCCTGCCACAGTGAAAGGTTAGAGCACAGAACAGTACAAGTCCCACAGAGTGCTGCCCTTCTGAAATCTCTGGACTTCACTCACCCTGTTCTTTGCCTTCTGCCTTCTCCTCCCAGCCATCCAGAGCCCTTTAGAGCACAAATGTAGGCATTTCCCAGATGAGGTAGGATTGCTTGTAATCTAACAAAATGTAATAATATAGCGTGAAATTTTACAGGTGTCTGTCTATCTTCTGCAGTGTTTTCTTTTTATTCCCCTGCTATTTCTGAAATGATTTTTGGGCATGCAAAGCAATTATTGAGCTTTTCTCTTACGCAGCCCTTGGTTCCCATATTTTCTAGGCAGGCCTCGGAAGTCCAGAATGATGGTAAACCTAGTTCTTTGCCTTTCCCTTCTCCAATGAAAATCTACCCAAATTCAGGAAATTGAAAATTTTGAAAATTTGAGGTATACACCTGCTCAGAGGTTCATCTGAGCAAGTATTTAAACCAGCTAAGGCTAAACTGCTTCAGTATTACTAAACATGCTTGCATTTCTCACAAGTTCCTACATGTGACTGTACTGCACAAACATGGTCCCAGGCACGGCATGTAAGTCTGGGCAGGTATCTCTTTCTAAATCACCCATGCAAGACTCTGGTCTCGCTGTGTATGTAAAACCAAGGTCCCTGCTCACACTACGGTCAATAGTATGTCCAAGGCATTTGGCATCAGACCTTTAATGACTACAGGATCCTTTTCCGACCAGAGGTGAAAGCATGATTCCTGTAGAACCACGCACTGAGTGTCCCTACAAAGCAACTGGGCAGAAGCAAAGAAGGCTTTCTTCATGACTTAGTGGCTGTTAGCAATGGTTAGGAGTGGAAAGGGATCACATAAAAGAACCAAGAGAAAGAAACTCATCTCTTCTGCATCCTCTGGGAGATTGCTGCTGGATGCAAGGCAGTGGGAAGAGGAAGCAGAGATGTGGTTTGAAGGGTGAGACATCAAAGTCGGACTAGAGGATCAGAATGGGATCCACTGGGAGGATAAGTTTTGTAAGTTTGTCCCAAAGCAGGGAACAGAAACCTAGGCTGGTTGGGTGTGGAGACAGGAGTGATGACTGAGTATGGAAAATTGGACTAAGACCTGGGACTGAAGAGCCAGATAGCTGAGAAACAGAAGCTGCATCTGTACTTACTTGCTCTGCAGCATATCTTAGGGCCATCATTTCCTGGTCATCTGAACTGTCAGGCCTGTTGGGACACGCTGCAGCTCCCATCCAGTGCACATGTCCAGGTTTCCATCTCAGCATGCAGCTGGGGCATGACTAACCACAGATCCAGACATGGGAACTGGGAAGCACTCTTGGGTCCAATGGGGTAAACATAGACAGCAAGTCTAGATAAGGAGCTTGAGAAAGAGGAGGACAACAGCTACATGTCTATGGTTTGCCAATGGAAACAAGCAGTTTGGTCATAAGGAAAGAGTGTGCAGGATACAAAAAGGCAGTAAGATGGAGTGTTGGATCTGGAGAACTCTTCAAGCAAAACCTTGGGAATGGGAAGCAGGGCTGGGGGAACATGGGGGTGGAGTGGACATGGCACAGTGGCATGGAAAGACCACAGACTGGACTTGGCCTGACAAAGCCAAGAGGCTGGAGCAGTGTGACCAGGCTGGGTTGTAGCAAATCTTGACAGAGGGCTGGGACCAGCTGTGCAGGGAATCAGAGGTCAGGAGAGAGGCTGGGTGCAACTGATGCCTACTTCTGACATTATCCATTGCCCGTTTAACCCTGTTGTTTCATTCTTGCCTGAGTTGTGACACACAATCAGACATTATGATATACCCTGTCCAGTAAAAGGTACTTGACATGCTTTGTCTGGTTGTGGCACTTGCAAGTAGAGTGTTTTTACTAAATGAATGTATGCTTTTGCATGTATTATGATTATTTGGGTACAGAAGCCTCATTTATTTCTAGTCCTAGCCTGAAATACTGAATACTGAATTCTTTGTTACCTGTCAAAAACACAGGTCAAGCTTTTACAGATTTCTCTATCTAAATGCAATCTGTGGGACCTTTCTTAGATTGCTTTCCTGCTACTCACATTATTCTTTAAAACACTCATCTTTATTGTAACACTTTAAGGCTCATTCTCCTGACTACTTAAGCCAAAATCCTACTAGTGCTAAGAGCTTCTTTTAACACTGATAACAGAAGCCGGAAACAGACTTTCCCAGAAACATTATGCTGAAAGCCTTAGCTCCTTTTTTGGAGATCACATCCTTATACATGGTAGTCACACTACATATTTTGTCTCAGACAGGCTTTTCAATAAAACTATAATGTAAATAATGTACCTTTGGACTTTATTCCTTGGCATTTTTTCCAAGGTGCTCAAGAGAGTCTGTTTGCTTCACAAATCTCACTCAGGATTGCATCCAGTTTGTAATTCTTATATTTGTAACTGAAAAAAAAATTGTTTCCCAGCAAGATGCTTGCCAGGTCCCTTTTAGCAGAGGCAATAAGTAGTTTATGATCAGTTTCAACTGGCAAAAATTCCAACAAAGCTTTTTTACACCTCATGGCCTGGGACCAAGTCTTCCTTCTCTATTTGAGTGCTGTGATGTTTCATTTCTATAAGTACCTATGACACATGATCCACTACTGCTACTTGGCCGGTTTCCAACTAGTCAGGCCAGTTTTGCTGTGGCTTGTTAGCTGGTGGCAGAACAATTTAATCCTGGGCTTTCCTTACATGAGGGGATTGGGGGACTGGTGTGGTAGGAGAAAGCAGGGGGAATGCAATGGATCTGACGGGGTAAGGAAGAAGAGGATGAGTCTCTCTCTGCAGTCTTGGAAAAGGAAATTATCTTCCAGGTAGCCAGGTTGTGAGATGACCACAGCTAGAGTGGACAACCTGCCATGCCACCATCCAGGTTGTCCCTAGGGTCACTGTGACCACAGCTCCAATGGCGAGGAGAAAGGAAAAAGGAAAAGACAGGCTATGAATGATCAGGATAATACAGTGCTAGGACTGGGAGATAACAAGGGAAGATGATGGAAAGAGAATGATTCAGAGCAAGGGAGATGAGATGATGGTTCCTATGTCACTGTGGAGGTGAAGAGACTAGATAAAGACTAGATAAAGACAGGACTAGATAAAGACTTGGTCAAAGGCTCAGGAGAGCTGCAGTTCTCTGTCACTTCAGTGCTGAATAGTGGATGGCTTTCAGGTAGGAAAACAGGTTTGCACCTTTAGATTGCTGATTTTTCTTTTTGTTTGGGTTGGTTTTGTTTTGTTGTTGAGTTTTTTGTTGTAGTTTGTTTTTTTATTTCAAAGATTGCAACCTTATCTGCAAGTTTAATTGTGCTATTGGAAGAGGTCTGAGCAAGCCCTGTCATAGAGCTGTCTGTGGACAAGTTTGCATTTAAAATAATAACTTCTAGATTGTGTATGCCTACTTTACTGCTATGCACCATAACAGTCATTGGCTTAGAAATTATTTAGCTGACACAAATCCAGTTTTCCTTTCATACAGTCTTCCTTTGCAAGGTGTCCTTGTACATTCCTGTCTACCAGGGCAAGGCTATCAGAGATGCCACGGCTGGTGGCACCTCAACAGTGAGATAATGTCAAATACCTTGTGGACCTCTCAGTCTTTGGAAAAGTAGTCCTCTGATAAGCCTTTTATGCAAAAGCTGGCTACCACCATCATTACCCCTAGTAAGCAAAAGGTCTACTGTTTTTAGGTTGATCATAGAGGTAACCTTATAAGTATTAGCAAGCTGGCCATCCTGACAATCGCCCAGGATTAGGCACCTAAAGACCACTGGAATCCTAGTTTTAATCTATACCTAGGAAACTACTTGCAGATAGTTACAAGGGTTAGTATTTGTCTCAGAATCCAGATCTGCAGGTTCTGCTCTCAACTGGGCCACAGCTGTACCATGTCTTTCAATCAAGGCAGCTCTTAATGCTTTCATTTCCTCAGATAGGACATTGCAGAAGTTACTTCACTAACTTTGGAATGTGCAGATTACAGTTTTTCAGAGGGTCCCACTTGAGTACTGTTAAAATGCTGATGCTATATTCTCTTAAAACAATAGGCATCTCAGTCTAATGAAAATATTAGAAAAACTATACTGATCATTTAGAAGCACAGTTGCAGGCAAGAATATTCCCACATATGCCTGCTAAGATGCAATGCAAGTAAACTGGGATGTCAAAGGTCTGTGTGGCAATTGCTCATTTAAAAGGGACATTAAAAGCACTTACTGGGAGTAGGCAGAAGAATAGCAGAAAATACTGTAAGGAAAGGTGGGGAGCCACAAGCAGATCTGACCCTAGGCAAAGAGTTTCAAAAGGCGGAAAGGGCAAAGCTGAAGACAAGAAGGAACCAAGGTAGTAGAAGAGGTGACCAACTTGGCAGCCCTGTCAAGAATGAAGAAAAGGGACTGACTCTACCTGTGAGATGACAAGGTGTTGAACCACTCTGGCTCAAGCAGAGACCACCAGCAAATTTAGGAGGAAGGACCAAAATTGAGACAACACATGGATGTTACAGGAAAAAGATGGCTTTATCGCAGTGTCTTTCACTGCCACTTTGACTGCCAAGTCTGCCCCTCCGTTCAGTAAATGGGCAATCACAGTGCTTGGCAGGGCTCCTAACGCAAGCACTACAATCCCTAACATCATCTGAGGTTTGTATCGGATCAAAGTCAGAAAAGTTGGGTGCTAATCAATGGATAGATACCACTATGACCCCACTCAGGTATTAGAAATTTGTTTTCATTCCTAAAGGAGCCAGGTTGAGTTTTCTTCAGCTCTCACCTGTCCAATGGTTTATGGATTCCCAAGGTCAGGAGCAATAAAATATTAACATCTAATCTGTCATACCACCAATGAAAACTATAATCTGGCCCATGACCTCACGTGAGTACCAGGTTGTTAACTAAAGAAAAGAATCAAATCTTCCTCTAATAAATACTCCAGACTGTGACAGGTAAAATTCAGGTCATATGTCTCCTTTGAAGTTTTAATGACCACTCCAATTTTATGATAAAGCCACTCACCTTATGTTTGTAGTAATTTTGCAAAGCCTGAAGCGGCTTTAGTCATCTTTGGTGCACAGTTCCCAAGGACAAAGCTCTCATAAAACTGCAAGCTTCAAAGGGATTAGACCTCTTCTTTTCTCTCTTTTTTTTCTCTCTCTAGTTTTTTTAAAGGAACATTTCTGAATATTTCCTTCCCTGTTTTCTACATAGGTCCCTGGAGAGCCTCCCAGCTGAACCACCCAACCAGAGTTCTTCCTCAAATTCTGTCACTCACTAAAATAAAATGAAATTTTAAAAAAATTAAATGTCTTTTCCCTTTTCCTAATAGTAAGGCAATTTTCTGGATCATTTCTGCTTTTTGTCTTTATTCTATTGTCAATGCAGAGTAATTTGAAGCAAATCAATAGAGGCTGTGTATTTGCATATTTGCATATTTCTCAGGCTCTAAGAAGGACCACATACAGCAGAACTACTCCCCTGAATGCCATGGGGTTTTGTTTATTTGCTTCCCTCCTTTTAAAGTCGGGGGGAAGCCAAGCTGAATCTGCCAAAGCTTGAACTCCAAAGTTAATGTCCATCCTGGTAAATGAAACAGCACTGGGGAACATTCCCAGGCACTGGAAGGCAATTGTCTGTGCTGTTCAATTGTTAGCACAGTGCTTGGTACAGCAGAGCCAGGGCCAATTTCCCAAACAATTCCCAAGCATGGGCCAACAGCTGGCATGGGCTGAGGCCACTCTCAACAGGCGGCTTGTGTGCAGGGCAAGGAGGAGAGGGGAGGTTGGTATGGATGCACCATTTCCATCTCCATAGGCCTCAGCACTAGGGAACAGTCTAGACCACATTTAATTTACTAGTACAGACACAGCTGTGATTGTTCAAACAATGCTTGTACAACTATGCTGTTGCATGGAGAAAGCTGCTTATCCATCCTGACGGTATAAACATATATATTTGCTTGTAGACTGATTGTATATGTTGCCTTGGCTGTAAGATTGATTTGTTTCCATTAATTGCTAAGGGTATGGTTTTTTCAGATGTTTAGGCTTAAATGCAAGGCTGAGACACTCGTGGAAAAAAAACAAACCAAACCAAACCAAACCAAAATATTTATTCCTTTTTACCAGTTCCTCAATAGCACTAAGGAGTAGAAGTCTGAGCTGGAGCAGATGGGAACGTTCTGCACTAACACTGAGCACTGGGAAACAATTCAAATCAGCTGTTTGTCCAGGTATGGGCCAAACCAACCCCAATCACAGTTCTGCAAATAGCATACAGTTCAAGTTTATTCAGTTTTATCAGCAAATGCACCCGTCCCAGATGTTTCTCCAGACATGGTAAAGTGCACCAACCCATGCACCTTATGGCAGAGATGGCTGGTGGCACTTGCATGGAAAGAATACTTGCTTGGAAACAAGTTGAAGACTGGTCAGATGATCATCCTCTTTTGAGTCACCAGACCCCAGATAAGGCCCTGTTCCCCACTTTGGGGACAAAGTGAGTAACAGAGAGGAGAAACAGCAGGAGGTGCCTCCAAGGACCATCACAAAACAGCAATCCCAGCCAAGAGCAAATAAAGGATCATTTATCAGCTATTATATGCAAGCTAAATAACATAAATACACTAAATATTCTCCCAAAGATAATGAAACAGGAACATGTGGGTTCCCTGAGCTTAATTTGTCTGCAGATGTACATGTCAGAAATAGCTGGTATTCAGAACTTTCTTTTCAGGGCACACTTCTTTAAGGTTACTGAAAAGCTCCTTTATTCAAGAAATTAGCTTAAATGTCCTAAGGCACAGAATGTACTCTGAAAATACTCACATTTCATTTGATTGCTGTTGTTAATGTTTCAGAAGTGAAGTAAGTTTTCCCCTGGGGACATTGAGCCTGGCTTACCTATTTGTCTGTTTCTTCAAAGGAGGAATGACTCTTAGTTCTAGGCTGATAACAGCACAGGAGAAAACCCAAATGCAGTATTAGGAAAACAGTCATTTATTAATCTTTGGGATGGAGGGGAAGACACAGGTAAATTTAGTAATAGTATACAAATATTTGTATAAGAAAACTGCTGCTATTTCATTATTCATATGAGAAGTTAGAGAACAAAAAAACAAGCCAAAACAATTTCTACTTCAAGTGTATCTGAACATATTTCTATTGATTTTCTTACCAACAGTTTGTGAATTTGAGTGTTCGTTCAAGGGATTCATCATAGATGGGATGAGGGGAAAGGTTTGGACCATGTAAGGCTCTTAGTGATAATGGGCAACAGAGGAAATGGTGTTAATCTGGCAAGAATTCTGCTATCTTCTGCAATGGAAATCTTACTGTATTCAAACAAAACTGGAAAATAAATATCTTCTGAAGGATCAAGTCTAGATCCGGCCCCAGGAGACACTGCAGATGAAAAGACTGGCAACCAGAAATTTGTTATGAAAACTCCCCAAGAGCAATACACTCAGATTTTAGGCCTTCTTTTGTGCCGTACTTAAGTACATCAGTTTTTCAAATTAAACCCTATTTTGTGTGTATAATTTCAATCAGCGATCCAGTTCCCCAGTCCAGCCTGAAGTGTACAAGGTTCCTAGAGTCACCTACAAGGTAGTGGCAGTGTTAATCTGATGCCAGCTCTGCACCATTACTACCAAGGGAAAAGGCTGCTCCCACAGACCCAGATTTCTGAGTTGTCTCTGGTGCCAGTGCAGCCTGCAGAAACAGATTTCTCAAGCCTGCTCCAGTCATGTGAATTACTGAAGTTGCACATTGCTGCTTCTCACAGAAGCAAAACATTTGATCCACCTAAAAGAGATTTAGCACTTAAGTGTGTAATGTAAGCACGCAATCCAGAAAATCTTCATACTGGCAATGTTTAACCCTACAGGTTAAACTCGGATAAATCTATGAGTTTAAAATTCCTTATGGTGTTAGAGCTGTTCTGGTGTAGATATGCAGCAGAGCCTCAGGTTTCATGCTGTTAGGGACTCAGGTCATGTTCATTCCCTTTCAGGATCCAGAAATGAGGTATTACCCTGCCCAAATCCTCTCAGGGTCCCGATGTCAAAGGCACTCTTCTGGCTCACTTTCTGTATGCACACAGCATGAAGCTTCTCACAAGCTGCTGCTGCTTTTCCTTGCCACTGTCTTGAAGGAATTTGGTGATGGTTCCCTTCAATGATAGACTAACCTATGAAGTAGGACAACCCTCCAGTGCTCTGGAGATGTGGTACTGGCTCATTCTGGCCCTAAGAAAGCCAAAAGTCCCCAACTTCCCAGGAGACCCAGCAGGCCATGGACTATTCAGAGACATAGTGAGAGCTTGCAGCATTCACATTCATCCTCTTCAAAGCCAGGCCAGCAAGCAGCCAAGATTGGTGGATTCATTGGACTGGAAAAAGAGAATAATGAGTCTGCATCCTTGCAGCACGGGTATTGACCTGGGAGACTGAGACTCTGGTCCCTCTGAAGAGTCTATGTCCTTTTTTTGGTCTAGTAATCCACCCCAATGGGTTGGAAATAATGACAAACCACAGTAACAATAGCCAGCTAAACAAAAAAAGTATAAACAGAAACAACAACTGAGGCTGGGACGAGAAATGGCCTTTGGGGACATTATTTTGAAGAGACTTCTGACTTTGATTTCCCAGGCAGGGGAGATGGCAAATCAGCCAATGTGACTCCTCATTTCTTGAAAAAGAGACAAACCAAATTTTTCTAAAGTTTCCTGTAGCCAAAGCCATTGAACAGACTCTACTACATTAAAAAAGAGTAAGGCAGGAAAATGGGGAAGTCAGCGCAGAAACCAAGGCTGGAAAACCCCATGACTCCACTCTGAAGAGCTAAACCTTTCTGAGTTGCTGCCTCAAAAGTGCAAGAATCTCCCTTGGCACAACGTGCCTTTGTTCGATCCCATGAAAAGGAGAAGGCTGTAATTATCTTCCTGAGCCCTGTGTGGAAAAAAGATCACACTAGGTGCAAAAGTAGTAACAGCATGTCCTATGTATTGACACAAGCACTGTACATAAAGGAAAAATTTTGCCCCAGTTATACAACACAGGGAGACTGGCAGAAAGTAAACAAGCCACACTGTTATTCCTTGTGCCACAAATTTAAACCAGAGGCAGGTGAGAAGTGTGCCCCAACCGGTAGCACTGCAGCAGTGGGCATCATGCAGACAGAAGCAGGGGCAGCACCGGCCCAAGCCTGTTGCCAGCAGCTGCCCAGTCAGCTGGGAAAGAGCAGCAGGAGCTGGAGCTATGGGAGCAGTGGGAAATATGAATTAAGCCTGAGACTGATGGGTAACAGAAACAGGATGGGGCAGAGACCAGGAAAAGCAGAGCTAAGGAAGGAGGAGGTCTGCTTTGACAAGCTACCCTTGAGACCTCATTTCAGAATGCTGTCTGCTGCCACCTGTACAGGTTCTTCTGCAGAAATAACTCATATTTCTAATCTGCCTAGCTGAAGAGTTACTCTCTTTTTCAGTGTGAATTCACTTTGTTTCTGCAATATAACCACACTTCCCTCTCAGCACAGTTCTCTCTCTCTCTCTCTCTAATTTAGAAGACTTCAAAATAAAGAAATAGTTTACTCCTTGGAAACAGAAATTCATTGTTGGATTTCTTTCTCAATACAGTACACATAGGAGGGAACACAGACTTTTAAATTTCCCCAATCGTTTGGAAATTTGGTGTGGAAACATGGGAGCACTCATTTTCTCCTGAGCTAACCTGCGGAGTTTGGTGGTGTGACAGGTCGGCAAAAAGCAAGTCTTTGCGAGGATTCAGAGTTGAACTGAATACGCAAATGAACCTGCACACACACGCCAATATATATTTACATACATATTTATATATAAACAGTAACTATTTTTAAAAAGGACAATAACAACATCAAAGGAATCTGGGGAACCATGGCACTTTTCGTTTACCATTGACAGGCCTTTGTTGTAGACAGACTGGGCTCTGCCTGGTCTGTCATGGGCTCTCCAGTTGCCTGAGTCTACTTAAATCCCAAATCCTAAACAAGCAGCATTAGTGAGGGTGCTGGAAACACAGCAGATGATGACAACAACAACAACCTAATGGTTAGTAGTGGAGAAGAGGAATAAGTAAACACAAGCAAAGTATGCAAGTCACTTTATTAAAAGCATACCCATTGGGCTGCTTCTGCTACTTACAGTCACTAATAAATTCCCTCTGTCCTAATACATTCGAAGTGCCAGGATGCATTATTCAGCACATGAGTAATACACCACATTCTTTTGGCTAATAGTCAGTTGTTGAGCCAGACTCTCATTCCTGAAGGTCAATAGCAACACGACTATTATAGCTGCAAAGCATGGCAGAGTCTTGTGGCACCTTACCTATCAGGTTAAAACAAGGATCCATGCAAGGATGAACGTTACAAGGTTCCCAAGAGGGCATAGAGGTACTTCTGTGGAGGGTCAGGCCCTAAACTCACATTGAAAACCACAGGAAGGAACTCAGCACCCAATCAAGAGGACAACATGTTCATATGGCCAGTTGGCCCACTGGATTTTCCGTCTTCATATGGAATGATAATTTGGGTTCTGAAGGCTAATTGGAGAGTTGAATTTGAGAGTGGCCTCAGAACCTTGGGGGACTCTGCGCAACTACTTTAAAAGAACTGAGTGGGGGGCTATGGTGACCTGCTTTTTCTTGCAGGTTTTTAGCTTAAGCATGCTGTTGAACTCCCATATTAATATTGTGCATTGTAGCTGTAGCACTTGCCAGAGAAGAAAGCCCCTCTACCTCTGGTTTTGTAATGTATCCTGGTGCATGGGTCTGTTGTGTCTTTCTCTGTTTGCATTAGATTAAATGCTGCTGAAGTAGACGGGCCTAATTATGGCCTTTCATTCAAGATTAATATGAAGCCATTAAGTTGGTTTATGCAACCAGGTAGCTGAGCAATAGAAACATCTAAAACAAGTATGAGGTAATGTTGGAGGTTGAAATCCTGCAATCAGCAGGCTTTTGTTGTGAATAGGCATGGGAAACACAGAAGCGAGCGCTGCCCTCATCTACGGACTTGAGACAAAACACAGCAAAGACTAGAGGGCTACCAAACCCACCACCAGTCTAGCCCCAGATCGGAGGGCTGAGCTGAACAGGGAAGCTTGCTGCTCCCAATACTCCATGTCACCACTGCTACACTACCCTGTGCTCAGCAAAATAAGCTCGGGTAGTTCTTTCACAGTGACAGCACATGGACGATTGCCCAATTCACTGCCAGCTTCTTCTCCAAGCAGAAACGCCTCAAAGAAACTTGGGCATTTTTCTAATGGCTAGATCAGAAAAGGGCAATGCCACAGCAATGCTTCTGGGAGGTCTCTCCCTATTCCCCAAAACATCGCCCTTATCTTTGGGCTTATGCAGTTAGTGAGATGCAGGGAGATTTTCTTGGTAATTAACATCTTCACTGACTTTGTTCATGCTACCCTAGGTATTTTTTAAAAAGATGGATTAGCTGACATGGGGGAGAGGCTAATTAAGAGGGAAAAATTAATTTAAAAAAAAATCAAAGTTTGATTGTAAGGAAAGAACAGAGAAATTCAAGAAAGGATTTATGAGTCAGAGTTTACAAGAAAGTAATGGAATTCTGAATAAATTGATAATTAATTTAATTGGATTATCATAATTTGCTCATAAATTATATTTAAATTGATTCTTTTATTAGTTTAAGATAAATATCTTCTAAAAAGTCCAGCATGCCTGTTTTCTTTAAGCTTGGAGAAAAAGATGACAGATGTACCCCCCATCCCAATCTGAACATACACATCCACTCAAATTGTTCAAGTGAACTATATTCCTTCTCCCAAGGGAGAAATACTGAAAAGGAGATACTGCTGTGGCAGGCATTGTATAGCGCTGTTATGGGACCTTCCTGCCTTTTTAGGGCATGAAAGCACCTTTCTGGGGAGAAACATCTTTTGGGCACCAATGCTGATGAGTGTGAATAGGTTTTAACCATTTTGAAAGTGGGAAAGAATTTGTATACCTCTATACACCCAACCTTTGATTTCCAATCATGCTACTGTGGATGCACAATTGCAACCATTTTCAGGCAACCATACACTTCCTTTAAAGTTCAGATGGCAGAAAAGCACCATCCTTTATCCCTTCACATTTATTATTTTCATCAGGGCAGGAGGCAGAAGTGTCAGGTATTTTCCAAAGAGGCAGCCCCTCCTATGTAGAACAGACACTCTTTGCTTAATATTGCCATGATTTCCAGCTCCCACTGCAAAAACACAGAACTTTCATTGTCGGGAGCTAGAGAGAGCACATGCACGCACACGCACACACATTAGGCACTTTGTTTTATTTTGCAAAAAAAAAAAAAAAAGGAGTCTTTATATATAAACCATTTCATTCTCTCTCAAAACATTCTACAACTATACAGCTGTTTGCTCCATCCTTTGCATAGGAAATACCACAATACAAAAATAAGGGGGGGGGGCAAAAGAAGCAAAACAGCAACCAATTTATGCATGTGTTTTCACGTATAAACATTTGAAGCCTTACAAAATTATTTACATCATTTGTCAACTATTTACATTAAGAGCAACATTTCTAACTATAACAAACAAAACTATAATTTATCAAGTATACGTAAAATTGTCTTAAAAAAAAGAGTCTATCATATACCACAAATAAATAAAGACAAATAACGGTTTTAACAAAGCTAGGTTTTCCTGCAAGACCCTTTTTTGGTATTTTGATTGTCTATTCTAGGCTTTGGTTGACAGCTTAATATTACGGCTTGTGAAGTTCAGACACTTACTATTTTGTTTGTTTTTCTCCTGTTGTCTGGCCAAATCCTACCTGGTCTAACCTCATCTTTGGCCCTTCATCTACTATTTCAAGGCTGAGCACGGTGGATCAAAGTCATTGTTAGCAAAAAAGGGCACCATTTCTTTGACTTCAGTGGAGTTTCAGCTACTTTTGTCAGCAGCAAATTTTCCCCTGCGTGTGTCAATCTGAACAGTGGATTAACTAAACTGCACTGTAATTTTAAACAAAACTACTGTATCCTTTACCTCCTAGTAAATTACATGCAATATCCACATCAAACTAGATCAGACTGGTGCTGAACCAGCTTAACATGTCTGTGTATGGAAACTGCATCCTAAATCCTTCTTTTTAAACTGATACTAAGTTTAGCTTTTAGTAAGAGGTTTAACATTCTGTGTTCATTTTAACTATCCCCGTTATTTCAGCTTCCAACATTGACTTTACAGTTCATTCTGCATGTTTTGCCCTTTTAAGCAATTTGAAAATGAAATCCTGCTTTGAATATTCAGTGCACACCATTGAGTTAACAGGTATAAAACATCTGAAAGGCTTAGCTCAGTTCTCTTAAGAAAAATGAAGCTAAGTTGGTTCTGTTTTGAGAGGTATATAAGTAACTTTTTTTCATAAATGTGCCATGTTATCAAATGTAAAACAACTGCTTTTTTCAGATGTTTCTTAGAAAACTTTTGTAATAAACCTAAAAAAGCTGATCTGCATATTTACAAAATCTTTGTCATAGCAAACATGCAACACACAGAACAAAGTATTTTGTTCTATGGCTGTTTATGAATTTTTCCATGTATTTTATATCCACAGAATGGCTTAACATTAAAAAAAAAAAACACAAAACACATGTACTTAATATGTCCAGTAAAAACCTGACAGATTACAGTTTATGGCTTTTCCACTGTGTGCATTCATCTGCATCCTCTCATTAATTTGTTTACCAAACACTGTCACCATAATGACAGTGCTTTGGTCAAAACACCGCAAGAGGACAAAATATGTATAAAGCTGCAATGTGTTGAGATATAATACTTGTAAAGAGATGAACCTGCTGACTAAAGCCATATACATTATGAAAGCAAACAAATGACCAAACACTCTGGTATTGTGATACAGTGTCTTCCCTTTTCCCGCATAAATATACAAAATATACATTTCCAGTTTCTTTTGAGATTTCTTTTAAATGGATAACCCATACTCAAAAATTAAACTAATTTCAGTTATATGTTGAGAGTCAATAGGAAATTGCATAGATACAAAACAGCCTCAATGACAAGTCCAGGTTTTAATTCTGATGCCTCTTCATGTGGAGAGCCAGGTGATCGGAGCGGGAGAAGCTGCGATTGCAGACGGCGCACTGGAAGGGCTTTGCCCCCGTGTGCTTCCTGTAGTGGCGCGTTAGTTCATCCGAGCGAGCGAATCTCCAGTCGCAGCCTTCCCATGTGCACTTGTATGGTTTCTCACCTGAAAGAGAGCACAGAGAAGCGAAACTGTCAGCCATCACTCTTTAGCACAGACAACCGATGAGAGATCACACCAAATAGCACTGCTCTTCCATTTGAAGAAATAAATGACAAACAAGGAGCTGATGCCTCCTAGTTATTTGCAGCTCTATTCATCAGGCCCCAGACAAGCAGTCCCTTTGTTTTTTTCAGCAAATTTTGTTCTTGAAAACGTGATTTAATACCTCAATAAAATGTAAGAAACTTCCACATGCAAATCAGAGACAGCTATGGTACAGAAATGCAGAGTTAAGAAGCCTCTATGAGATCGAAATACATTCCTTTACACTCACTCCAGTACGACAGGGAGTAGGAAAAAAAGCAGTCTTGCGTGACAATCTAGCCAAGTTTGTAACTTATGCTTGCACCTTTGAAAAATGGGTAAGTTATACAGAGCTTTTTTAAGAGGTCTGAAATGGGAAGGAAGACTTTTACGAAGATTCTTTGTAGTGTGCAGATCTGTTCAAGAGCTTCTGATGTGTGAAGAAAGGGGCATGGTGTGTTACAAACACAACGAGGATAGTATTTTCTAAAATGCAATACGCAATAAAAATTGTGGTATCCTGCTTGGGGCTAGCTATATATAGGAGAAGGTACCTACAAGTTCAAAGCACCCGTTTTCAGAATGAAATGTCTGCAATAAGGTGCTTAAATATCCATATTTTAGAGGTGGAAAGTGCCTGCTGTTTCTAGCAGTCTGTACTAATGTAGGGGGAGCATGGCATCTCTGAAAACTTGCTCTGTTATAGCAGCTCTGAATGCAACTTCAAAATATCCACCTAGTCTTGAATACACTGGTCCAGGCACCTCAAATGTTTGCATTCATCAATTTTAGAACTATAAACACAGTATTTAAAGCATGCCTACAATTTACAGGTGTTTGTTGAAATGGGAGAAATATAAAGTCAAAAAGCCATGATGACTTCTGTGGCAGTAGCTTCATCTGGAGCAGAAATACACCCAAGCTGAGCACTCCAAAAAGGCCTTTCTAACCTCTTCTACCTCTCCATTGGTCTCAGACCTTTACCCTCACAGTCTCAGTCCTATTGCACTGTTGAGTGCCTCCTGCTTTTTTGTTTTTTACCATCACACAAGCATGTGAAAAAAAGAAAGAAGCCTATATCCTGTGATCTGTTTATTCTGCATAAGCTATGCAGGTAACACCACTTGAGAAACTCCAAAACATTACTTCAAAGGCCCTTATTTATCATGCAGATGAAATTATGAAAATGTTTTTGTCTGGGAGTTTCTACTGCTTCTTCTGATCAACTAGAAACTTTTCATGTCCTACTGAGTGCAGAACCAGCCCTTCGCTCACAAGGGGGATTTGGCTTCATGTTAGCAGGGTCACAACCATAACCAGACCTCTGCAAGAAAAACTAACCACCCAACCCCCCCCCTTTGCAAAAACAGCAACTAGGATTTATTGAAATCATGGTGGAAATGTAACATCCCTTAAGAACAACAAGAGCCTGGCATCACCTCTCACAGAATTTAAAATTATTTGGTGGATCGCAGAGCAGAACACAAATGATCACAGATTTCTGTCATAGCTGAATTTACTCTGAGTAAATTCTGATGCTGATTGAAGACTGAATGGTCTATCATATAGGATTGTTTTTTGCTTTGTGCAACACATTCAAACCCAGTGTGTAAAGCTTTTCTAACACCAGAGAAGTCAGATAACACAGTAGAACGACAGGAAAGGTCCCTATTCAGTGAGGGATCTTTTGCACTATATACATTAATGTATTTTAACTGGATTATTAAGGGTGTCTGTAAAAGACTGTTGCTGATCTATAGGCACAGCACCAGAAAGATCTGAGAACACTTTGCTTTAAAACATACATGCATACACAGAGGTTACATAAAAGCATTACTCCTGCATTTGAAGCATCTTAAAGCCAGTGTATTTATTTAATAATTTTTCTCATTTCTTTCTCTTTTTTTCCCTACTAGCTTTAAACTCTTCTTTAAAAGTCTTCACTTAAAACTGCCAACTTTATACTTGATGCTAAATTCCCAGTCTTGTGATTCTGCCCCCCCTCACTGCCCAGGGAGAGCATATACATAGTTAGGCCTCTATCTACTCCAAATGTTTGCTCTTACATTTTGCAGAATTACACAAGGAATGACAGAAAAGGTAAAGGGGGTAAGAAAATAGCACTAGTTAACGAAAGCCTAGAAATATCCGGACCAGACCGGAATGGGGACCCGGAGATTAAAATCTGTTTCCAAGCACAGCATCAAGGAGATATGAAGTACGTGCAACTTTCACCAAGTGTCGGACTACACTGCATTGAAAAAGCAGCCTCAAAGTTGTCCTGTGTAGGCGGTACCTGACCCTGAGAGAGTACAGACAGAAAAAGAAGGTGTCCTCCATTAAAACTTTTCCTCACGTGTGAGCAGTGTCAGCAGTGATACGAAGGCTCCTGGCACACGGACTGCCAGCAGCTGGGGCAGCAGTGAACCCTGTACCTTGCTGGGTGCCACAGTGGCCAAGCCAATGTCGAGTCCAGCAACCAGAACCCCCATCAAACTCCAGGGCACTCAACTTCATAGAGACACTATCTTGACACTTACCGCACTGTCACGGTCACTTCAGTGCCAGCCACAGCCACAATTCTCCTGGGCAACAGCGTTGCTCAGGGGAAAAGCTACATGCAGAATAGCACCGCTCCTCCCTGCCGGCAGACTGCTGCAGACCTAAGCTAAACCAAGCACTGCTCAGGGATGGATGAACAGAAGGGAACAAGCTGCTGCCTTACACAGATTGTTTTAACAGTGTTACTTTTATGTACTGGAAATTAAGGCCAGAATGCTGCTTTTAACCCCTACTTTGGCCAACAGTGAGAACTGGAAAATGTATTTTTAGTGCCAGTGTAGAGGCCTGGACTATTTTGAATAAATCCTAGGGGTAAAATACTGAATATCTATGTTTGTAATGCTAGTTTCCGTTGGAAAGTTCTATTTAAGAACTGAATCAATTTCAAATGTTTTCCTTTTGGGCAAGGAGGAAGCAGGGGTAAGAAAAAGTAGGTGGAGATTATTTTCACTCCTTTGGAGCAAGCAGAAGAACAACTATCTGGTAGTATTTTCTCTCTCTCAACCTATACACATGCTTTTTGTCACTTAGCAGAAATAAGAATTCGGTTTAAGTTTCTGCATGAGAGGGAAAAAGCACCTCACATTACATATTTTCTGAAGTGATCCTACTTCTTTGCTATGCTGACTTTAAAGCTCTGAGAAATCTGGGTTGAAGATTTATTTTTTAAAAAAGCAGGTATATACAACAAGGGACACTGAACCCTTTATCCACTGTTTTCATTGGCTACATAGTAATGCAAGATTTGTTTACTTTAATGATTGTGAGAAATACAGTAGCTGTAAAGTTTTAGAAATATTTGGTTTTCCTCCAGCAATTTAGGGCTTCTATAGGGTGTTAAACCAAGAATGCCACTGGTCATCAAATATGAAGGCAGTACGGCTTGGTTTTCTGGAACATGATCGCGGTATCAAACAGATATTTCACTGTAAAAGCAAGAAAACAGCTAACTCCTCCACTTCAGGGGAGCTTCCACGGGATTTGTTAGAATGTCAACACTGTTCAACTAAAACACCATGAAGGAAGCTGGTACCGTTTTCCAGCCAAATAGCACACTCCAACTCTTTCTTCCCTAGCCAGAAATATTATACGCAGCACTTCTGGGAAACAGAACTGCTTTCCTTTAAATTAGACTTCAACAGGATAGGGATTTCATAAGTTTAATTGGATTTCTGCATAACCTCCATCCAGTATCACTGATTTAAAATATTTTGCTAGGCTTATACATCACAAAATATATCTTTAAGTTCTTGAGCTCTTAAAACGTATCCACTCTCCAGTTTAAAAAAAATACATTTGTGGAGCATGAAAAAGAGACTTGTACTTGCGCACAGAAATTTTAAGCTCTAATGTTTAGTTTGGAAGCTCTTTTACAGAAAGCACCTACCAAGAGATAAGAGAGCTTAACCTGAGACTATTTTGCTTGCAATGTGCCCGTTACAAAAAATTATTTACAATGCTATGAGATTGCAAGGATGTCAAAAAGATATGCAGATATCCACATGCTAACCTAACCAGTCACTTCAACAGATAAAATTTCGTAGATCCCAAGGTTCGGGTTTCTTATCAATACCACAGGAGAGTGGTCTGGACCAGTAAACACACTGTGTTGCCTCTTCTCCCTTTAATTTATCTTCTTGTGATTTAGACATGTCAAAATGCAACAACTGCTTTCCAAACACTCATTCTAGTTGCTGGCAGTGACACTCATGGCCATGCTCATTTGCGTAAGGCACAGTGCCACCAGTGCAGGGGTGACGGTCATTTTGAAGACACCCTCTATCTTCAACATGGAGCCTCTATGCAAGAACATGTTTGGAAAAAACAAGTCACTGAAAGCTTCCATTATTGATGAATTTCCCTATTAAGAAGAAAATAAACTTCCTTATTTCACTAAAGAGATTTATGACTTTATTTCTGCAAATCACTGGTAGGATGGCTTTCTTTAAATATAAAGCTGTAAACAGCAAGGGCTGGATTTTCAAACCTAAAGTTAAGTAACTCTATTGGTATGCAGAAATCCAAATACAGGTATTACACCAGCCAACGCCTGCAACTTCACTTGTTTGCTATCAGAAATTTTTGTCAGAACAGCGAGTTTGGAGCTTCCTTGACGAATAAAAAGTAGCATGCTTTTCAAAGACTCCAAAAAGACAACACCTGATTACATCTTGTAAGAAAGTATAAAGACACCCTCCGCCAGTCTTTCCATTTTAATATTACTTGTGTTTATTTTATGGAACTATGTCTAGTGGCAAGTGTTTGGCCTTGATAAATTTTCAACTAGGTGTGATAAAAAAGTGGCAGGCAAAGCAGAAGTTTCTGCACCATAACTGCACCAGTTATGTACATAACCTTTATCATGTTCAGTTTCAAACCAGATTATTAAAAATATTTATGTTGTCTCAAAGCTTTCCAGTGAATTTGTTTTCAAATTTTTCACACCTTAACATCAGTCATCTTAATTCCTTGACATGCTATAGCCTTAAATTTTTAGAAAAAAAATAAGAACAAACAAAATGTTTTTTCTTTTTTTGTTTGCTTGAAATAGTGTTTCTCTAGCTCACAGCACCACAGTTTTAAACTCTGGTCTCTTCCAGGCTGACTGGATCGGAAAGTAGTTACTTGGGTGTATGCCTGCACTCGTTCAGATGTGTTTTGCTCCCACTGTTTAGTTAAAATCAGACCTTCCTTCTGCCATTGACTAAGTC
Source organism: Neopelma chrysocephalum (assembly GCF_003984885.1). Lineage (NCBI taxonomy): Eukaryota > Metazoa > Chordata > Aves > Passeriformes > Pipridae > Neopelma > Neopelma chrysocephalum. Next base: position 14,371,854 of record NW_020897694.1, on the reverse strand, counting down.
GTCATTAAAAGCAGCTTCTTGGTTTCTACTTGGGTTGTGGGGTTCTTTTTTGAGAAAGAACAGAAAGCTGAAGTTTCAAAACAAATAATCCCTTGGGTGTTTAAAAGCTCTTTAGTGCACCAAAATTCTCAGTTGTCCAAGAGGCCTGGCAGCACACAAGCTTATTTTGTGAGTGACAAAACAAATTTAGTCCTTGAAACATCCAGCCCATCAATGATATGAATGAGCAGCATATGCTGCACATTTTAAAATGTGATAAAGCCGCTACCTAGTATAGTAATGGCTGGAGTGTGACCATTAGGTACTACTTCACAATGAAACAGCATTTTGAGGAATTTTTTAACAGAGAGCTATTGAGCCCTCGAAGTCCGATCACTGCTAAATCAAGCATGGACAGGAAAAAAAGATAACTGAGTGGTGAGCAAAGAGGACTGAAAAGAACTGTGCATCATCTACTTTCTGACCGGAGAGGAATTACCTTCGCAGGGCTCCCACCACTGCTTGAAGCACATTTATTTTGGTAAGTGTTGTCTTATGCAGTTCAAGGATTACTGGGGAATCTTGACTGGCCTGTGCAATGGTTTATTTTCTTTCTGGTATAACATTCTGTCTTAACAGAGGTGGTCTCTCTTCAAAGAGACATGCAAACAAAGAGGAAAGGAATTTTTTTAAAGTAGGTTTATAAGAAATCCATGCCATCTGAGGCGCATGGCTGTGTCTACGCATTTCCTAAGAACACATTTCCTAACCTATGCCTGTGGTAGAAGAACAGCTCTTTAGCTCTCTCACCAGTAACACTGGCTTTTGTGCAGTCAGATAAGAGGTGCTCTTAAAATGGAATTTATTAAACACGTACTGTAGACTTCCAGATTTCCATCTACTGTATGCACACAGACACACAAAAAAAATTTAAAAATTAAAGCAAAACGCAAAAGCTATTTTAACTCGAAGCGAAGCACTGTACACTTGCCAAAATCAAAGGTTTTAATATGTCCTTAATCAGAGTTGTTAGAGATCACTGAATATAAATAATGCAGCCTGACAGGACAGGAATGCTGCTACCAAGATACTCAGACTAAACTAGGACATTACTCAAATGTTTCTAATCTTTCACCAATGGGAGGTGCAGGTCATCTAACAAACAACAAGCAACACACTACTCCAGCTGGAAGCAGGAGTCAATCATCCCAGTCAAGCTCAGAAATTAATTACAATAAGGAATGTCTGATCAAATAATGGAAAGTTTTAATCACTGGCAATTGCTGTGAATCTTGGGACTATATTAGCCTATGGAGGGCGGTCTCAAAATGAACTATATTTAAAGTCAGTCTCTTAGGTCAACAGTTTCCTTATCAGGAATCAAATATCCTGGAACTGAAGTTTAATCCTCTCAGGGAGCAATTGACAGAAACAACAGTTTTTTTAAGCTTTCATGCTTAGAGGGACTTTCTAGGATTTTAATCAAAAAGAAAATATTAGGCTTTTTTTTTCAGTATCTAAAATCTGAATACCCCTCACCTGACACCTTAGAATTTAATTCCTGATTCATAAAAATTGTATGCTGATGTGAATGATCAGTAACATTTAATTAGGATATAGTTTTAGGTTGCTAAGATTTCACCTTCTTTTGAGCAACGCATTCTAACACTTCTCATTTAGCTTATGACTACAGATAAAGAACCAGATCAATTAATCCCAAGGTCTGCAATTGTTCACAAAGTGTTTGAAAAAAAAAATGCATTATTTTCCCTTAAACTGTGGTTTGCACAGGAAAATAATGTACTTCCATTTCTCACACAGGCAACTAATGGATTTAGAAGAATTCATAAATAAAAGATGCTAACATACTCTTCTGCACTGTCTAGCAACACTGCACTTTAATGCACTTTGTCAACAGTTTCATTTAACTCTCTTCCACTTTTCCTTATGGTCTCTATCAACGATGGCATTTACTGACAGCTCCTTAAAGTATAATCCGTGCAACTGACTCATCTAACAGGTCAAAGAAGTGGGGTCTGCACAGAAATATTACTTAGTATCTGTTTTCACGATGCAAAGATTTTTCCAGGATGAGGTTTGCTATATGCACAGACGGCTGCAACCACGAGCAAGGCAAAGTCTTTTGGGGCCTCCATTCCTCATTTGTGCTCCCTGAGCGAAATCCCTCACCAGAGTCTCAGGATGATTTGAGTTGATACATGTTTTCACAAGGTGCTTTTCTTCCACCAGGCAACAAACTACTACCTATTTTCCCTTCTCAAGAACAGGCATCCTGAATTCCTGGGCAATTCTATATGGTACCACCTTTTTACAAGTGTCCCTAAAGAGCACCAAGTCCTAGGGACTGCTCAAGTCCACTGCACACAACTGGTTCTAATTCTGATGTACCATCAGTCTAATTTTGGATCTATCGAAGCAGAGATCTAAAATAAAATAAAACGTTTAACACCTTGAGGATCTGCACAAGTCAGCAGCTGTTCCATGCCTATATAAACATTTGAAATAACTAGGGACAGTGGAAGTATTTTGAGTGCATTTCATTTAGAGAAATGCCATTTCTCTTGAGTTATCTCGGCTTCCACTTCCCATCACTAAATCCAAACTAGATCTATAGATAGAGATGAAATAGTTCTGCAGTTAATGCTAGAAACTATTAATGGCAAGCCCATCATGTGACCAGAGAACATGCCTGTACAAAGACTCTGTATACAGAAAACCAATATGCAGCTGGAAAATGTCCTCAATGTGCGTGCCTTGATGTGTTCAAAACAATGACAGATTTTCCTCTAAAAAACATACGCAATTCTGAAGCGTGCAGCTGTTCACAGAAATAAGAATTAAGAAATCCCTGGAGCCAGCAGTTCTGCAGCGTTGCAGGTAGGGTATTCCAGGTACCCACATATCAAACACTTAATTTCCACAATCCAATCTTTAACATGTAAAGAAATCTAAAAGGGTAAGTTATAGGGCCACTGTTGTTAAATGATTACGTGATATATATATTTATATACTCAGACGCCAGAAAAGGAACTGAATGAAGTTTATCTGCAATATGCAAGTAACTGTTTTTCATTCAATATTTGGCAGGTTTTTTAAGTTGGACATATAGCTGTTATGCCAAAGGTTTAGGGTGGTTTTACTGCTGAACAGCCTGCGATAAATGCACAACTCCCTCACACATTTTATACCATAGTTGCACAATGCCGAGCATAAAAAGAAACTTGTTTCACGACGAACAGGTAAAGTTATTTTAAAAGGAAGTGTTTTAAGGTATTACAATGTACCAGACACCTGCATGGAAATGGATAAAAAGTGTTATGCATCTTTTCAACATTTGAATCTTTGTTCATATTCTGGTTTGGGGTTACCAGTTTTGAACTAAAATCTACTTCATCACTTACAAATGCTAAAGCATTACACAGAGAAAGAAAAATGTGTGCCTGCCTCCGCAACTGGTACAAATACACTACCCCAGCTTAGCTCTTAATGGGAATACTGGATTCCTAATCAACAGCAAGAGTCCAAAGTAATTGCATTAAATCAGCATAACTATATTAGCTTATACCACCTGACTTGGTGTAAGATAAACACCTTGGGAACACTTAAAAAGAAAAATGTATGAGATTTTCCTCTTGCCCATTGCCTACAGTTTTATTTAAAGGTACCTCACAAAGTCTAACAGTGTGTTCATATCCCAATTGAAAAAGGAAAGACCACTGTCTACATTCCACCTATCAAAAATAACATTTCTCTTAGCTTTGTTCTCAAAAAACATCTACTAAACCCAGGGAAAGCCTTTCAGAAGGGAAAGGTTGCTAAATAAATACCGTGAAAAGGCTGAGATTTTCCAATACAAAAGGAAAACCATAAGGTCCGTCTTGACTTTTAATGGCAGACAACCTTTGCTGCAGGCTCTTTTATTTTAAGATGACAGATTGCTGAGAAGGGCGGGGACTGGTTGGGATGAGAAAGAGACTGCAGCCAATTTTAAAAGGTATTGTTAAGAAACTAAGAATAAGGAGAGAACAACTTCAGTGGTCCATGATTACTAAAGAACGGGTTTAGCCAGACAAACAGGTCTGCTATCCCTGAAGGGATTTGAAAGAATATCACACACAACTTTATTAAAATGGATTACGTGACATTTGCTTTAGACTTTGAAGGTAAAAGTTTCACAAAAGTCCTTTAAAAAAAATTTAAACTAAAAAAATCAAAACTTATTAGTGCTGTATGAATTCACAGTTCAGGGGGATGGGATGCACAGAGGCACACACCCTAATTTAGCTCTCGGCATTGAGTCCTTAGGAAATCAATAACGAGATTCCCTAGCACTCCTGGCGGAGCTGAGCAACTTCTCAGGTTTCCCTGAGTTTGCACCCCTTTACTTTAACATTCATTAATCGATTTAATGTTAAGTCAGAGATCTGGCTCTTAATACACATTTCAACCATATGTTAAGGCAGAGATCAGAATCAGTGTTGAAAATCTTCAATTATGAAGTGAATATTCAAGAGAGTTAAACTAATCCAAACTCTGAAATATTGCAGGTAACAGGATACGGACTCACATTCTTGCATGTAATGCACGCTTTAGACAGTTTATCCCTTCATTCACCTCCCCAGAAGACCCTTTGTATTACAGACCTGCTTAAATTCACTAGATTTTTATCTAAAAGAACATTCTTGTTTTCATGAATACATCAGTTCCTTTGACCTTTGCACATTTATCCACATTTCTAGGTAAAAAAGTGAAGGCAACAATAAACATTAATGACCCTAAGTAATATATGTTAGCAACGTGGGATGTATTTCTATGCGCACACGTATTAACTTTGTAAATCCTAATGTCATTACCACTCAAGCTGCAAAAAAGATATAAATTTATTTAAAAAATAGAAAGCGTTCATTTCAAATGCTGATGTAATGCTAATTTTTAGACTAAAGCTTTGCTTTTATTTTTCTTTCTACCTATTATATAATAGTAAATGAGATATTTAAAACTGGTATTTAGTTCCTGGCTGAAGAACGTAAGTGGAAATTGCACACTCTTAAATTTACAGATTATTTATTAAAAGGGGTTTCTACTCTCTGACACTACTCAGATTTACATCCTCATGAAAATATTCCTTTCTTACTAAACTTACTGCTAATGGGTGATTACATATAAAAAGTATTTTTAACTGCATTTGTGTTTAGTCTGTTACTAATGCAAAGCAATAATCTTTGTACAGCTGCTTTCGATTTTTCCCTGTGACTGCAACACAGGTAACTTTCATTTATCAAAAAAAAAAAATTTCCTTAGTAACGTTTAGCCTGGAGATACTCAATTTCTTTACAATAATCTAACGATCCATTCTAAATAGCTGCTGAACAGAAAGCCTTGTTTCCATAGAGATAGTGAAACATTTTGTTAGATCACAGCTCACGACAAGTTTTGTTTTGACTTTTGGTTTAAACTTACTCCTTACTTGAATGGCAAAGTCGCTTGAACTGTGATTCGTGTTTTGCTCTGATTCAAGGTCGATGCATAAAAACCACCAGGCTCATACTCAGTTTTAAAAACAGGAGCTGCAGCCCTCTCATTTGATTTGATACTTTTCACTGATTTAGCATGAACAGTTCTGTTCTAAGATCCTGGCAAAGAACAGTACTAGCTTCCAATGTCCTAGTGGTTTTTCTCCCCGTTTCCCTCTTTCCTTCTTCTCCCTGCCTCAGCAGGTGAATGCTTAGGAAGAGCACCTAGGGCAGTTCCACCTCCCAACCACTGTCCTCTGCATGCATGGCTCCTGCACCTACACACAAGCAACACCATCCCCAGCTCCACTCCATGCAGGCCCGAGAATGGGGACTGCCTCTCTAGCAGGAGGTGGAGTTTGATCAAGGTACAAAAAACAAGTGTGACTCACTGACACTTTTAATTGTCTCCATTTTAATGTCATTCACTGACAAAAAAAAAAAAAATTGAAATTATGTTGTTGCTTTTTTAAAATAAGTATGTAGAACCACATGTCTTTCAAAAAAAATAATAAAACACACTTAATGCCAAGGACTAAGTAAATGGACATTATCTTGGGAATTTTCATGACGTTTCTGAAAAATTCTAAGATTAAAGAATTCTAAAAGGTCAAAGAGAAATACCCAAACTGGAAAATTCCATCTACTTAGATAAATCGTTAAAAGAACACGTTTACTATGCTTAATTCATTATTCAAGGGGGAAAAAGTCTATTTTTTAAACACGATAATGGTATTTTAGATTGAAAAGGCAAGTTTCCATCTGCTTTATTCTCAGCTATTGTGAGTTCTGTATTATAAAAGGTTTAACAAAACTTCATTAATAAAAGCAATTTTTCTTTTCATTGACCAATCCCTAAATATTTCTTAACTGAACTGCCAGTTTGTACCCACACCACTCTAGAGACAACAGGGAGGAGATGGTAGACCAAACATGCTTGATTTCTCAGAAAATGTCAGCCATGAACGAACAAGAGACAGTAAGAGAGTGAATACATACCTGTGTGAGTTCTCAGGTGTGCTTTTAAGTGAGAAGACTTTGTATAAACTTTTGTGCAGCCTAAACCAAAACAAAAAAGCAGAGAGGCTTCAGTAGGGAGAAGAGGAACACTTCACATTACATTTAAACTTCCTCAGTCAGTGTTGGGGTACTATCTGGACGCATTTAAGTTTACTACTTTCTGGCATCATCTTTGTCATTTAGAAGTAAAATTTTACATAGAAAGCTCCTAAGGATATGCTGCTTTAGACAGAAAAACCACGTATGTTTCTGGCAGATTTACTGCTTTGTAATGTATTATAGATCAGGAGCTGCTACAATCTATGTACAGTAACACCTGCTACATAAGTTAACAACTCAGCAGGGGGCTTCATCGTTTTAAAATTTCCCAGAGGTCTTGATCAAGCCAGACTCGGTGTCATTGTCACCCGGGGCTCAGCATAACTCTTCCACCAAGCACTTATCACACTGCACACTGAATGGGTGCTACACCACCCAGAGTTATGTTGCTCAAGGGGGAGAGCAACCATGAGCAGCAATTTCTCTCTGCACTACAACGGGTGTGAACATCTTGTATCTGGGATCATGTACTAACTACATGGAGGCACAGTTTATAGTCCCTCTTCCCCTTCAGTATAAGAGAAAGAGAGGTTGAAGACAATCTACCTGTGGGCAATTTTCAGAGATGGTTTTAATGGATTTATGAGGGCAGCTGAATCTCCTGTTCATAACAGGGAAGATATGGCCATGGCCTCAGCTACTGGGAGCTGAAATGATTCTTTCAGTGCCAGAAGATTCAAACTGAGCTGTATTGCGTTGGACAAACCGACCCTCTGCTCCACCACAGGTATTGGAAGAATGAGAGCAGGAGCTGCATAGTCACACTGACTTACATTAGCGAAGGCCATAATTTTTTTATTTTCTATAGAGTAAAACTTTTGTAACATAGTAAAATGAGCTCAGTTGTTTAAGAGAACGACAAATGACATGAAGAAAACAGTTTATATTATTTAAAGAATGTGAAAATGTCGCATTCAAAATAAAATAACAAAGAAGATAAATTCTACTTTGACAAGAAACTATTTGGTTCTCCCTAGGTGTAGACAACAGCTAAAGAAAAACCACTTATACCTCATCCATGATTATTCACACTCTTTTTATTGTAAGGGCTGGGATTTTCTGGCATAGATTGCTTACCAGGATAGTCACAGTAGTGGATACGTCTTTTCTCCAAATCTGGGTTACTTCTCCTGTTGTATCTGACTGGTTGGATGTTCTGGGGGGTTATGGGCAGAGTCGCTGGTAAGTTCGGATTGTGAATCGCCAGCTTCGAAGCTATAGTTGCGGCATATGATGGAGGAGGGGTTAAATTCTGCAGCATCTCTGCTTGTCTGTCTGGACTTCCAGGTTCTGAGCTTGGGGGTGAAGGAGGGAAGTAAGTGGCCTGCTGCTGCAGAAACTGGTTTGGCATGGTGTAGCTACAGGGGGGGATACCCTGGAACTGTTTCATTGCAGTCTGTGGAACAGCCGAGGAGAGCGTGTTAAGGCCCGCCATGGCTGATGGCATGGAGACATTGTTTAAAGAGTCCATCACGGCTGCCTGAGTAGTAGTGTTGGGCATATCTAAATCCGGTGAGCTCAAGAGCTGATACAGCTGGCCTTGCTGGGGTGTGACAGAAAGATGAACATCTGGAGTAGGAAGCTCCTGCTTGATGAAAATATTGTTCACATCAGGAGTTTGGTGGGAGCTGAAGATGCTGGTAAATTCGGGGAGGGCCTGAGTGGGAGTAGGGGCAGGGGCAGTAGTTTCGTTCTGGTGACTGAAGATGGTGACCGGCTCTGTCTTGATGTGGGTTACACAGGGTCGCTGAGATTTGTACAGGCCAGTTCTCAGATGGCTAATGTCGGGGAGGAAGACGTTCATGTTGATGCTGTAAGGCAATCCTTCGCTGTCAGTGAAAAACTGGTCTACAACCGAGGCACTGTCTCTTCTGTATTTCTTATGTTCGGGGATGACGGGAACAGGCGGCAGCTGAGGTGCCAGGTATTTCTCCATTTCACATCTTGTCTACAAAGACAAAACAGACCATAATCCACATGATTTGTTACCAATCAAGAAAGATGATGGCATGCAAGTCATGTGAGGGTTTGCAAATAAAAGGCAATACTCTTCAGCCAGGTGCAAGACACCTAGAGAGGAAGTTATGAACGCTCACACTAACGAGAACCTGCCTTTTATAATCGCACGCTGATCAACATCATCAAGGACAAGGAGATAAAGTCATGGCATAAGTCAGTCACACATTAAGATCGATCTGATGTTTCAGCATACACAAACTTTTCATCTTTTATGCCTACAAGATAGTGCAAGGCACAGAAGTGACAGGCGCTGTGCCTAATCTGCAGATCTCCTGCTATGGAATTCTCTGCCCGAGCAGGGTGACTGCCTATCTGTTTCACCGCTTTTCTTTGAAATGCTAACTCTAAAAGCCACATCCTCAGCTGCCTATTTGAATGCTAATACTTCAAATAACGCGCTTATATACATACATATATTTCTACACTTTCAGGATTTTTCCATAAAAGAACAGTATTTGATTAAAAATATGACACCAAAGTGTAAAGTTATTAATAATATTGAATAACAAGAAGAGGGGTTGACTGCATCAGAGTACTCTTTGTGTAGTGTCTCCAGGACTACACTTAAACCAGTAATAATCTATGCAGTGTATAATTGGCTAATAGCATGATAAACATGTCCCGATCCATGCCTCAGTCCTCGGAGAGCTCTTTAATTACTGGAAAATCATTCTCTTAGCGCAGTGGTGCAAGGGAATCCGTGGGTGGCTGGAGCCCTATACATTACTGGTGTACAGTCATCGCCAAAACATTTATCACGCACTCTCCAATGGGCAAATGCTACATTCCCCCCTGCCCTGTCAAGAGAGTGCTCATACCAGACCCGTTTAGCACTCCGCAAGAGAAAGCAGCTGACAAACAGCAACTCTGCCCGAAAGCGGATTTTAGGACCTTTCTTCAAAGACCCCTAGTAAACACCACAAACAAACGGAGCCGCCTTCCCGAGTCTTTGATCTAGATCTGCCTCGACATGCCAGACTACTTTTCCAGCTCTTGTTTACGAGCCGAGGGTAGTTCGCTTTGAAGCCGTGAGTTATTTACTCGCTGGAGAAGACACCACCGAAACGCAGCGCCCGATAGCCCGCTGCGGCACCGGGGGCTCCCGCCGGCGCGGAGGGCGCGGGTGTCCCACAGGGGCGCGGGGAGCCGCCCCTGGAACGGGCACTGTCCGCGGGCTGGAGCCCGGCTGCGGTTGGCGCCTTCCCGCTTTTAGCTGCTCCAGCTGCTTGCCTGTGGATCCGCTCCCAAACAGCCTCCTGGGATAGACAGAAAATCCCGGGAAGTCCCCCCTTACCCCGTGTGTCGGGTGCTCTCGCCCCCCCCCCCACCCCCCCTTTCCGAACATGACTCTCTGCGTGGGCGAGGAGGACAGGCGGCCGCTCTAATTCTGCCGCCGGGCAAGTGCGAAGGCAGCAGCTGTAGCTTTCAACACAGCCGCGGGGGCAGCCCCGCTCCCCCCGGCCGCCGCGGGACGGCCCGCGGAGCCCGCGCCCCGCCTCGGCCCCGGCCGCCGCGCACAGCTCCGCCGGCGGGAACGCGGGAGCGCTCCGCTCCGCACGGGCGGCGAGGCCGCTTCCCCGCACACGCACACACATACACACGCGCACACATAGACACATACACCCGCGCACACATACACACACCCCGCCGCTCCCGCCGCAGCCCCGAACCTCACTGTCCGCCGCCCTCGCCCCGCAGCCCGGCCCCACCCAGTCCCACCCGCCCCCTCCGCAGCGGTCGTTCCCACCCGGGCGAGGCGCGATGGCCAGTGGGCTGTGCGGGGACCAGCGCCCACCGGCGGGCTGGGAGGGGGTGCCAGCAGCCTACCTGCACCATCTCCTCCCCCGGCAGGGTCGCGCCGCCGCCCCCGCCGCCCCCAGGGTGTTGCTGCGGCTGCTGGGGCGGCGGCTGCTGCTTCAGGTCCTCCCCGGCGAAGATCGCTGCCTCCCGGGCGCCCAGCACGGGCTTGAGCTGCGCGAACACCGGCTCCTCGGGCTGCTGCACGGGCCCCAGGCGGGCACTCATGGTCAGCACCCTGGTGGCCATGAGGCTGGCGGCGGGCGCGGCGCGGACGGTCTGCCCGCCCCAGCACAGGGCGACTGACCCGCGGGCGGCTCCGGGCGGGCGGGCGGGAGGCGGCTGCTCGTGCGCTCAGTGCCCAGGAGCCCCAGCCCAGAGAGCATCCACTCCGCTGTCGTCAATGCCTCCGCCTGTACCTGGCCGCGGGTATCTACCCGGTGACACACGCCCGCCTCTATTTCACCCTACTCCACCCCCGGCCCCCCCCCCACACCCCACCCAGACCGGCGAAGGGGGCCGGCCCTACCGCCCGCCCTGCCTACGGGGAGCGCGGGCAGCTCCTCCCCGCCTCCCGGCCCGGCCCGGCCCGATCCGGCCCTGCCCCGCAGCGGCGGCACTGGCGAGCGCGGCGGAGGCGGCGGCGCGGAGCGGTCCCAGTACCGACTCTGACCCCGGCCCGACCCCACCCCGGCGGTATCGCCCAGGCAGCAGCCAGGGAGCGGTGCCTGGCGCAGGGTCCTCGGGCAGAGGCGGCGGGCGTGATGCTTGCCGTGGAGTAGAAGCGGGTTTTCAGCAAGTGCGGCGGTCCGCCGAGGCCCCTCTCGTGCTTTCACTATTATTTATAGTCTTGTAAAGAAGCGTTGCTAATGTGGACACTTTAAAACAACCGTCTTGTCCTACCTTTCATCTTCAAAAGGGTTTTAAAGGCAGTCATTCAGATTTATTATTTTTTGTCCCGAAGGCAACTCGTACTCGAAACCTGCTGCTAATAAATTTCAGCGCTGCGATACACAGCCCCTCTACGCTATGAAAATGCTGTTTTTCAACGTATCACAGAAATATCGCAGATGAGAAGGAAGACAGGTAGAGGAAAAGAGGTAGCGAGGATTGTCTCGTCTCTTCCCTCTCCCCCCCCCCCCTTGGATGAGACAAGTTTCTATTTACTTGTTTTGAGGTGTGGTTTCGACGCAAAGCATATTTCCTCGTACACACAGGACGGTGAGCTAAGCTCCCGCATGTTTCGCTGAAGGAAGAGAAAAAGGAGGGTCCCTGTCCTTTCGTGCAACACCGGCGGGATCACGTCGTATGGGAAAAGTACAGCATGTAGTGGAGCCTTGGAAAAAAAGCACAAACTTTCCACCTTTTTCCTGACCCTGCCAGCTCTGCACTCTCGGTTTGCAGGGAGAGAGTCTGTGAATCCACAGACGTGTTGGCAACCTCCCCCTCCCCGCATTTATCCCCTATCATTTACAGATAAAGCTCTTTTTTAAAAACGTAAAAAAGCATTTTTTCTGGTCAACCTGGCACTCCTCCTCTTTGCCGCCCAGTCCACAGCGAGTAGGATGTCTCAGAGCCTGCATGTCGACAACTAATTACAGAACCAGGAAAGAGCTCAGCATAACATTTCTTTAAACAAACTGTCTGTTTAGCAATACGTAGCCGCTCGATGTTTGTTATTACTAACGCAGATCCGACTACTCCTGTCAGCGTAGCATTTAAAGCCGTGCAGGCTAATTTCCATCCACTAACACTAATACGTATTTGCATTTAGACAATGAAACTTCAGTGTCCTTTTCTGAAGACTCATGGCTGGCATTTCTTTCCTCACTCAAGCCTATAAGCAGGTGTTTTAACCAACAGATTTTTAAATCCTGTCTTGTTTTTGTGTGAATGCCCTTCGCATAACCCTAGTTAGGGCTATACTTCAAACTACAGTTTTTGAATGCCCGTCATGTCGCCTTTGTTAAGCCAGTTAGGCTTCAAACTACGTTTTTAACCCTCTGAAAGGACAAGTTTAGTATAAACTGCTTTCTAACAGCTTTAAAAATGGAAAACTAGCAATACTACACTAGGCTGTCTGGAAACTAATTCTTCTAGATCAGGCACAACATAGAGCTAGACAGCATCTGATTAGTGCATAAACCAACTTTCAGACATTTCTGTGAATTGTATGGCTGTAGTAAGTGAAATGTTTCTGAGACTTGCATACTTTAATTGCATGTTTTCCCTCCATCTCCTTATGTGAATGATAAACAGATAATTTCAAAATTTGGAGGTTTTTTGTTTTGCTTTGTTTTATATATGTACATTGTTAAAGGGTCTGCTCTAGCAAATGCTTTGGCAGGTTAATTAGAATGGTATCACTGAGTAAAGCTTTGTGTATACTTTAAACATCTTCAAAAACATCTCTGAATGTGTTTTAATACAGATAAATAAATCCAATCTCATCACCATGTTTTTGTGCTCATGATGGGCCGGGTCCTACAGTCTTTTGTCAAGAAACAATCAAATGGAAGATTACTAAAGACTACATAATTTTTAAAGGGTGATGTTTTATTTTGACATTTCTACTGTCACTAACAATAAAACAGATTGACTCTTGCTCCTAATCAGGTTCACTGCTTATCTGACCTACACAGTGCTGCACTATTTATCTTACAGTCAGTCTAAATGCACTTTTAGATCTAGACAGAGAAATTATTTGGTAGCTCATTTTAAGAATTTCCATTGTTATTAGATTTTATACTTTTGAACAAATCGTTATTATTTACAAATTTAAAGTCAGTAATAAGCTGCCAACTAATATCATCTTCTAAATTAAATTGAAATGAGAATATGTTCAGAATTTAAGAAAGAGTTTACAGCTATAATAATTTTGGAATGTTTCTGCTTCTTCACTGATTTTGCAGACAGTTAGAGGTGAATTTACACCTTAATAGACAAATTTGCAGCAGAAAAACAAGTAAGCTCTTTTCAACCCAGCTCGGTCCTGTTTGTGTAAGACTTCTGGCAGACACCTTCAGGAGTTACAGTAAGTGGTCATTCCTCTGCAACACAATTCCCTGAGCATCTTATAAAAATAACAACTCAAGGTCTTTAGTTACTGTCCTGCAGAGCAAAAAAAGGAGAAATAAAGCCTTGAGTGGTAAGCACCTAGAGCTAGATATGTGAAAGACACCTTTCAGTGTCCATGGTCACTGGTAAGAGAACTGCAACACTCTGCACTCAAAAGAACGTAACTAGGTTCAGGGAAAAAGGGTTAAACTTTCTGAAACTATGTAAATGCTGCAGGTTCTGAGCGGGCAAGGATCCAGGCTTTCTGAATGAATGTAGATTCAATTACTTTGAACTCTCTTGTTCTGTACATTCCTATTCGCTTAGTAGTGCTATACCCATTAGGGGAGACAGGAGAAAACAAGAACAAATGTCAAGTCCCAGGCGGTCGGGAGCTTGGCAGTGGAGGAGCCTTGTGGGAGTGGGGTTGGGGGCAAAGGAGTTTGGCAGAGGGGCAGGACGGAGACAGGCTCCCTGGTTTCCTAACTCATCAGCTCCACCAGACACATCTCTTAAGGAAGGGTACTTGTGTCCCACTGTCCTGGTGGGAGGAGTAGGGCCAGAGTTGATGGGGACTTGCACATGTGTTGTTTGGAGGGGTAGGGAAGGAATGGAAAGACATGGACAAGTTGTTTCATAATGATGAGGTGAGGGAAAACTGAGGACCTCATCTGAACTAAGCCAGGCTTGAAAGCCACAGGAAGATGTCTGATAATAATTTCAGGAGCTTTTAGCACATTCAGAGGCCTGTTCTGAGTCAGAAAATATCCACCTTATTTTTTCACGTAAACTAGAGAAGTGGAAATTAACACTCTTCTTGCAAAATAGTAGCTGTCTGTACTTTTGGCCACTCGTTAGACTCCATCTCCTCAAGGGGAGAAATGGTTTCTCTTTTTACTTCTGTCTTTCAAAAGAGAGCCAGTACAATCCTTTCACTTTAAGAAAGTCGTTGTTTTTCTCATTCTAACTTTCCACTGAAGACAGGATTGCACTAGCCACAAGGTACCATCTTAACTCATGACAGGCTTTGCAAATGCCACTTGTGCTATATAATACAGCACCACCACAACGAGGAATGTAGCAGAGTGACTTTCTGTTAAAGCGAATGTGGGGAATCATGAAGTGACAGTCTATTGCTGTGTACCTTTATCTGTTGCTGTTTCAGGATTAATTTACAGAGGTGTTCCCTTTGCTTATGAAAGGCGAGCCCGGTTCCCGTTTTTCATTTTATTTTACCAGAAATACTGTGATAGACTATATGGAGAAAAGGATATTCCTGCTGAACTAACAAATGGCACTTCCCTGATTATTTCAGTCTGGCATTTTGAGGAAAAACACATTCCTTCTTGACTTCTTTCCTCTCTTAAGATTCCAGTAGTCATCCCGTTCCACCTTTCTGGTCTAGTGTGCAAAGCCTTACAATCAGGAAAATGCCTCTAGTTTCCCTTGGACAAGGCTTTGTTGTGAAGCATGTACAGAAAGTGAGATTTCATTTTGTCAAAGCCCCCTGTATACCCTAGAGGACAGTTTTGTCAAACCTTCCTGTTTCCAGTGCAATTCCTCAGGCTTTCTTTGCTGTACTGCTGGGAATGAAGTGTGTACTTCCCTGAACCAGCTTGGCATTTTTGTTAATGAAATTGAATTCATACATCCGGCCAGGTAGAAACCTTCTCAACAGAGTGACTCCAGCATTAGAGAACTGGATTTGACATTTTTTTAGAATATAAAGAAAAAAAAACCTGCAAAAGAAATTATTATCTTACAGGCCCAGGGAGAGTCACCATTGCAAAGCTTGGTACAGACTTTGTAAAATGAAAGGTGTATGCAAGGTTCTCTTTTGCACAGGTAAAAATTAAGGAAAACTTTTAAAGTTATGTTTGAAGTTTGCTAAGATTACTAAAAACACTCAAATGCAGTTGTACTTGTGGTTTGTTTTTATCCTTTAGCTAAACAGATTTTTCTTGCACTGTAGGATAAGTTAGAATAGCAGTGAAGGTTTGTGACAACTAAATGAAGGAATGTAAACTTACCCACAAACAACCTTTGAAAAATCTTTTTGCAGCAACAGGTAAAGATCCTACCATGTCTGCATTTTCTGTGTTTTGACCTGAGTCAGTCTGCACTGTATAAAGCCTAATTACAGATTAATTATATAAATCTGTCTATGCAGAGATCTGTTCAAGTATTTTCCCTCAAGTTTAACTTGAGCATGTGTGTATACACTTGCATGCATCAGTCTGATTTGCTATTTATCAAGGCCAGTGCTGACTTGGCAGAACAGATGTTTCAAGATGGAAACTTCAACTGCTCATTACTTGAATTCTTGGATTAAGAATCACCAACCTGTCTGAAGCAAACAAGACATCTTACTCAGTATCTGAACCCAATCTTTAGTCAGGTATTAGAGAGTCTTAACTTTAGGTAACAGCCTCATATTACTAGGTTTCAGGTACATTTCAAATATTTTTGGCCCATCTGAGAAGAAAAAATACAGAAAAATCTTTTCTTGTTACTAGTTTCATTTTTTTGACCTCTATAGGTTTAATGTATATCTGAACTGGAGTCTGTTTATTACAACAGATGTTTTTGAGAACAACAGGTCACTGACTCAGCTTTAGGAGATGAGTCTTTCCTGTATTTTCATCCGTTGTCATACAGCTGCTCGGCTCTGACTTGTTGCATGGTAGGGCCAGAAACGACAATGACATGCTCCTTAAGCATGTCATTTAATTATTTATGTACTATTAGAGCAGATGGAAATCTATATATGTGGAGCAATTAGACAAGACTAATTAAAATGCGTACTTAGAAAATAACATTCACAATTTTTTGAAAGGTGGTTTTCCCATCACTTGGAAGTTTGGTGGGAGCCACCACC
This sequence comes from Neopelma chrysocephalum, assembly GCF_003984885.1. Classification (NCBI taxonomy): domain Eukaryota; kingdom Metazoa; phylum Chordata; class Aves; order Passeriformes; family Pipridae; genus Neopelma; species Neopelma chrysocephalum. The sequence continues at coordinate 14,355,471 of NW_020897694.1, read as the reverse complement.
ATTCTTTTCTTCCACCTCCCCCATCCAACACGGCGACTTGCCCGCTTTATAAAAGCAAATGCTGTTGGCAATGCTTGTTAGCAATAGGTGGTTTTACGCTGATGTTTTAACTGCTTGAATATATGGGACAAACCCACATTCTTTACTACTAAAGAAAGCATTTTTTGGCTCCAGAATGTTATTCTGAGAATCTGTTAATAAACGCTAACTCTAAAGCTGCCATAATTGCGTATTTTTGCTGAAATCTCCTGATTAGAGAAAAAACGTAGTAGAGAGTCCTTTGGGTCTTGTGAAATCCTGGTCTGTCAGGTGGGAGATGGAGCATTTACAGGCTTGGTTGTGCCAGAGGGGATGGTCTGGCTGGACAAACTAGGAGGACATTAAAGCAATGACATGCTACTGGCTTAACAGTCACTAGGAGCATAATGAGGTAGGGAAATGAATGCTCATTTGGAACTAAATCCTGATGTTGAGAGCAAAAATAATTAAGGTATGTGGTCAGAAAAAATTCCTGCACTTCTTATGCTATGTTCTTTCAAGTAGGGGAAGAAAGGATAAGCTCCTTAATCAACTGACTATGAGGTGCACAAAGATGATCCTGCAGCCTTCAGAGCCTCATATCTGCAGGGTACAGTGTGCTGCTTACTGCAATACTGGGAGCAATGCAGAGACCCTGACAGACCGCTTTGGCTGTCCAGAGAAGCTAATGAGCCTGTGTGGCTAATGTTTCCTGTGGTACCTGAACTGCCCCATTCAGAGGAAGTGTAGAAAGCTAAATTTCAGGGTGTCATGTAGCTATACCCTTAGTGGTGAAGCAGGAGAGCTCATGCTATTAGCAAAAGTGTCTTCATAATTCCTAAAACTAAGCTATATCTCTGTACTCAAACAGACTTACATCCAGCGTGGGTGAATTCTACATTAGACAAAACAGAAATAAATAGTAGGCTGAGTGAGATGAGTACAGTTCTCAAAGTCTACAATCCCACAGAACTCAAAACACCCCTTCTTGAAAAGAACAACCTCTTTCCTCCTGCCTCCTTAGAGGGCATTTTGTAAAGCAGTTATAATTATAGACACTCAACAGCTGGGAAAAGAACTAGTAACAGCAAATATAACTTTGATGGCAGTGATTATGGAAAAATAATATGGAGGAAGAAAGATGCCTAAGAAGTCAGTGACCTGCATTGAAAAGATCATCTAAAAGAAGTCCATGAAATGTATTAAGACCTCTACCAATTGTCTGGTTTTAGATAAAAGCTGTAGAACTGTTGATAAGCAAGGACAAAAAACATGCTAAATATTCCTGTGCTGCACTTGGGGAAAGAGGAGGAAATATATTTGTATCACATAATGACAAAATACATTTCAACAGTAATTCAAGAGCATATTAAAACAGCTACTATTTATGGTCTTAGATGAATATGTCTGGATAACCTCACACCAAGAATTTTAAAAGAGATGGTCAGTGAGTTTTCAGGGTTGATATTTAGTAATTGTTTGAATATTAGATATATTCCAGAAGACTGTTAAGAAAGCTAGAGTTAGAACCAATACTTAGAAAGTGTAAATCAAATGATGTAGGTAATTATAAAGTTGCACTGGGACATTAATTTGAGCAGCTTAATGTGAACACTCAGTGTGGGTATTTATTAAAATAGAAATATAATATAATTTCATTCATTATATGCTTATGAAAAACAAGACTTTGTTGAAGTAACTTTGAATAAAGTTGGTCACAAAAGATAACAGAGTTTATGCAAAACACATTTTTTCAAAGTGTATGACTGGATTCAGGCCATCATTTTTGACTAAAATTCCTAACTGACAAGTCTCAACTTTTTTTCAAATGGAATATGGACAGGTTGGTGTATAAGATCTCATGTGGGGGGATTGGTTTTTAACAACAAGCTGTGTACCAACATAATAGTTGATTGGTTTTATTGAGGAGATTAAGTGGGAGGGAGAAATAAATAATGAACATGGGAATGCTGTCTACTGAAACTAAAAATCCCTACATTCCTTGGCATGTGGGATGCTTCTAAACTGTACATCGTCCAGTACAGATATATATGAAGACATGGAAAGGTTCATGGCTTAATTATAGCTAGTTAGCTAGATTCCTCAGATGGCCAAAAAGATGAAAATCTTAGATGCCTAAATATGTAAAGTGAACCTCATAGAGCTGTTATACTGTAACTGGCACCGGTGAGGGTGTTTCACTGAAATGCTCAATCTTTTGTAGCATCCACAGTTCAAGAGGGGGTGAAATCACTCCCTCACACTTAGCTGTTGAGCCTGCATGCACTTCTAGTGTCTATTGAACTATTCAGTGTGTAGGCAATGGAGAGAGCTGGGCCTCAAGATGGAGGCAGACACTACTCCCCTTGGAACACTGTAATTCTGGATGGACCATGCAGTAAACTGAGGGCCTCATTTTAACAATGCAGTTTTCAGGCTTACTTACTTGTGCCCCCCTCCTACTTATGCCTCCTCCTTTTATTTTTTAATAAAAATAAATAATAATTAAAAAAAAATACACACTTAAAATTTATGTGCAGTATAGATGCCTAAATAGAGAAGAAACTGTGAAAATGGATTCTTTGAGCTATCAGATAAAGATCTACCAAGGCTGGAGGTTGATTGACTGGAATTAAATCTAGACAATTTCAATGTTGATCAGTCTCCCACAGTAAGGTTGCTTGACTATCACTGCTTGTGGTTCGATGGATCTTTTTTGTTAGCATTTGAGAATCACACAGAAGCAGCCTACAGAACACTGTTGGCATGTGCACCATAGCCCAGGAATTCCTAATTAAAGTAAATTTGTTGCTCCATTTTTGCTGTTGCACACCCCAATTAAATGATCTGTGCAGAGGAGTCACCCTAACTCAAAGGAGCACAAAGAATTAGTTAGCATCTGCCTAAACATTATACCCTTGGGGAGAAAAAAACCCCAACAACCAGAAGGAACCAGCCCTTCTGCTATCAGAAACAGCTGCAGCAGCAGCAAAAGTAGGATTTTCAGTCAGTCAGAGGATATTAAAATTACTACAGGGTTCTCACTTGCTTAATAATAAGGGTAATAACTCACGTGATCATTACCATTTTTCAACGTATCCTGGTAACTTGACTGACATTTTTTGAACAAAAAAGAAGTTTAGGAACAAATGAGTAATTTCAAAAAAATCTCAATAGCAAGTACTGATTTTCTATGCATCTGCCTCAAGAGTAATTGAGGTTTGCCCTCCAGTGAAGACACATTGAACATCTTTCAATAAGTGAGATGAATAACTGGATGTCACTTGTCAGGAGGTATAACAGCAAAGTAGAGATTACAAAAACATACCTCAGGTTGCAGTAGAAGGGTGAGCCAGGAGTTTGAAAGGTGCTTCCCAAGAAAACTTATGAATGTGTGCTTGATTTTTCATCCCTATCACTCCATAGAAGAGGAATGTCTTTTTGTGATGAGAATGTTTAAAATCCTGATCATCAAAACCCCAGAAGTTAGAGAATGTATTTGGACTCACTATGGAAGCTAAAAATTCACCAGAGCATCTGTTGTGTTTAGTGGCCATCACAAGCTGAACAATAAGAAAGATGAATGAACCAAACGCTACCAACCTCAAAGACTTCAGTGCTCCACTACGAGGAAGCTGATCAGCCTTGATACAATGTGACTGCATGAGTCCTGTCTTCTGTTCGCTTGGGGGTTGATGACAATATTGATCTTCCTGGGCGAGGAAATTTCTGTACTTTTAATTTTGTAGTGTAATGAAAAGGCACAGCTGCATCCACCTTCATGGTTTCTATTTGCCTCGTGATGAACACTTTCCATCAAGGAAGGAACTGCCTCCACACAGTTTGTTTAGTTTAATTTACTTGAGGTAAAGTGTAGTCAGAAAACGACAGATTTGCCAACACTGCAACGATCTAGAAATAAGATGATAGGTGAAAAATGACAGTGAGTATCGGTGGTGACTCAAATGTTTGCTCACAATATGTCTTTAGAAGTGATATACATCTATCAAAATGAACACAGAAACATCCCTCTTCTCAAATAAGTCATATAAGTAAGATGTCCATTGTGAGAAAAATCTCATTTATTAAATTTAGAAAAACGGCAAAAGTTTGCAAAACAAACGGAGTAAAACGAAAAGGAAAAATTAATTACAACACGTGTTGGGTGTCCTAGGCATGCAGGATTCCCAGGAACACACTTTCTAATTTCAAAGTCCCGCTTTTTAAACATTCTTAAGGTTCAACCCTGTTTACATCATAGAAGAGGCATTCCCCTCTCCCTGGTTGGCTGTGTCGTGCTGGGAGGTGGAGTGTCCAGCAGCATGGCAGCTTCCAGGACCAGCCATGTGGTATAAGGGGTTTCCTTACCAATATTCATTTTACAGTTCCCTATTCCCGTTCGCATGTTTCCCTGACACCAGTTCCAGGCTGAATCCGGCGTCTTACAACTCCACGATACGCCTTATAGGTTAGTAAAGAAAAACTCCTACGTTAGTGATTTGTTTAATTCATTTGCTTGTAATAAAACCGATTCTTTATTTCTCGTATCCATTAAAAAAGAAGTCAAATCAATTGTTACAGAAGGTGAAATATCTAATGACATAGGACAGTATTACATATCTCACCCTAGTTTTGCTAACTATATTATTCCCAGGAGCTGCAGATGCATTCAAAGTCCTTTAGAATGTATTTAATTTAAGTTTTCAGACATATATTAAGTAATAGATTATGGCAAATAATATTCAACATAGTTAAACAGTTAATTAACATAATGTTGCTTTTTTTCCCTCATAATTTTTTGCCTTTCTGAAAATATTTAGAGCCTGATCAACAGAAGTGAATAATTTTTCAGTGAGAAAAACATTAAACGCTTTGTTAACATTGGCACTCATAGTTTCAGCTTCAAGTGTCAGATTATTTTCTACAAAACATGCTAGAAAAGCATGCAACAAAATATTCAGTACAATATTCAATTCAGCTTCATTCTGCACTTATTTTAAGGATATTAATTTATTCAAGTAATTAAGGATATTGTTTTTCAAAAAGAGGCATTTAACTTGCAGTCATAAGTTACAACCAGCTTAGCTAGTTTCCACTTGTAATATACTAATATTTTTCTAAAAGTTCTTTTCATAATTTGTTTTTGAAAATGCTTTTTGCATTATTAAATAAATAAAAAGAAATATTTTCAGAACAAGAAACCAATATAAAAACCTTTCTCCATTTTAATGATACTTTGTTAATTTTTTTTTACTAGAGCTGCTCTAGATAAAAATATTTATGTATTAGGATGTTCACATTTGACCCGTAAGTATTCTTGTTTCTGGGTGACTTAATGGTAGTTTGGTCTATGCCTATTGTGTTATGGTATGGAAAACTGCTGTTCATGAATGTACAGCTCATTTAAAATGTGTTTACCTGACCGGTTCATAACATGCTTAGTTAAGCTACAGAGCTTGCTTACGCACGAACTCGTAAGTAATGTGGCAAGTTGAATGAGGCAAGACTTTAACAATGTCTTAATCCCTGTGCTACTTGAAAGATATAAATGAGATAAAGGAGAGGAAAAGTTGATTCAATCTTTTAACAAAACAAGGCTTCTTTCTCTTTAGATTGCATACTGATAACTTTGTAGAGTAACAAAATACAAAGCTTCTTTTAATTATTAGAAAATCTTGTTTCTGTGTGATTCAAGAGTAAGGCCTAATGATTCATAAATCTGGCACACAGTGTTGGGTACAAATCACCATAAGATACTACATAACTGCATGTAACATGTGGGGGAAAAAATGTATTTTATTGTACAGGAGAAACAAACTAATATTAAAACATGCATTTTGTCAGGACCAGGATAAGCATCCTGTTCTACATGTTTTAAAGTGTCTTACTGTGCAGGACTACAGTTTTTAAAATTTTAAGTTTTGCATTTAGATATGACTTCACTGACAAGTAAAAGAAGTAAAAGTGGAAGGGAAAAAGAAGTTACCTTTTTTCCTTTTGCTTCATATTAGCATAGCCAGATGATGCAAATAGAGCAGATTGCAATTGCACAAACTGTCTTTCATCAATATCACATCTGCATCCATTCCTGCTATTTTAAATCTTACATTAAAACAATTATCTGAAGATAGTGAAATTGACCTATGAAATAATTAATCATAGTATGTTAGACCAGCTTGGTCCACTGTGTTCTATCAACAGAAGCATTTTGCAACAATCTATTGCAGCACTTCCAATCCAGGTGACGTTATTTATAGTGTGAAGCAGTGTCAATAAGCTTTCCTGGTATCTAATTTAAGAATATAAATAAAAGCTCTATGTTCTTTATCCCAAGGACATTTTGGTACCATTAAACTAGTTTCATGTCAGTATTTCCTTCAAAAATATCACACTGAGGCACAGTGTGATGTAATGCCCACCCCCCTCTACTCTGAATGCAGGAGTGAAAACTGGGCTCACAGAAAGCTAAGTAATAACCAAACAGCCAAAAAAGTTGCCTATTCACTGAATTATGCAGCCTAAGGAATTCCACTCTACAATTACTTCGTTAATCACTAATGCATTATATTTTTAAATATCCACCCTCCATCAAATGCTATGGCCCTAATTTATTGTATTAAATGTACTCTAACTGGCAACATACAACTGAAAACTTCTAACCTTCGCAAAGTCAAGTGTTCAAGTAGTCATGGCATCCATACTCTCTAATATTTGTCAAAGGTTCCTTACTCTTTCATGAAGTCAGGTACTTAAGGATGGGGTAAATGAAAACTAGAAAACTGGCATTTTTTAAAGTAGACATTAGAAAATGAAGGAAGAGGCATATATTAAATTCAGTACCCTATCAGTACTTTGGAGCTTTATATAGTCTGTAGAAGGTGCCTCAAGCTAATAGACTGGAAGCTCTGAATATTGTCTTGGCAGTTTCTTTTCAAAGCTGAAGGGCTGAAGGTCACTCCTTTCTTCAGGAATGCCCCCATCATTATCTTACCCAAAGTTAACTTCTGTGAACACTCAGCAGGGTTGATCAGATTAAATCCTATCCACCACCTGAGGAAAATGGTACATACTCATTTTCTTATGGAAGCAGTATAATGACTACAGAGCACTGTGAAGCCAATAGCCTTACCAGGTTTGTTCAAACTGTTTTTGCTCCAATGAATCCACGTTCAGGATCATGCTTGTTCCTATTGCAAACTCAACAATTGGTATTTCATACAGAGTGAAGAAATGTTAGTACTGTCATCTCTCTGTGTAGAAGTAGGACTTTGTGTTGTCAGGGCTAGGACAAGCCTAGGTGATGTCTGAGAATGCCAGCATATATCTGCTTTTGGTACTTCCATGGCTTAGGGGCACCCAAGCAAGAGAACCTTACGGTTACATCTTTATGTTTTCAGAAACTAGATAGAAGTGATAAGAATATAGAACACAGAAAATCTCTTACATGAAAGAATAACAAAAAATACAGCTGAGAAGCTGGATCAGGTAATCCTGTTTCCAGAAACATCCAGTGAATCTGGAAGCTTGCTTATCAAAGACAATGTATATTTTTATGAAAACTAGGGCTGTAATTCAAATCAGTAAATGTGGTGCTGTCCACTGGGCCATGGAGAGTTTGCATGTTTCTGTCACAAATCTTACAATTCCTAGAGCCAGAACAGTAGATCAGACAAGCCTGTGATGATGATGCAGTACAGTTATATGTTTTAAGATAAAATTAATTTCCAGATACTTTATTGTCATTTAATTCATGACCAAAACCACCTTAAACATGGATGCTCACAGAAAAATATTTTGCTTTCTATTAAAAATAAATATAATTAAACTCAAATAATTTAACTTACATTTAAATTAAAAATGTGTATGTATATATATATAAAACATTTCAGTTTACAGCTACAAAAGAATAATAACGAATTATCAAAGATCTTGATATTACTGCATCTGGAAACATAAGAACTTTACATAGTTTGTTTTTTTGTAATTTCACAGAGTTTATTGGTTTGAAAATACTCTGTACTTGTTTTTAAATCATTCAGCTATCTCAGAATTACTATCATGGTGTAAATATATTTGACCAAGGTTTCAGCCTGCACAGATTTGAAATGGCACATCAGAATGAAAAACCGCTACATTTCATAGTATTGGCTATTTGGTTTTCATGGACAAGAGATCTAATCATCTCACTCAGGTTTCCCTAAGGGAGGTTTCAGACAGTCTCATTGTGTAGGAGGGCATCCTGGCTGCCACTGAGATTAGCCTGCAGAGATTTTACAGGGTTGAGAAAGAAAGGTAAGCTCCCTCCTGCTGCTGGTAAACACTGTTATTGTTCTCCATTCCCTGCTGAATGGCACAAATGCAATTCTGCAACGTTAATTACTGCAATAATGAAAGAAATGACACAAAATGACAAGGAATGTGCTAATTCAGTGAGACTCAAGTAATCGACATATTAGTTCCTTTACTGCTCATTGTTACTTTCAAGCACGTACTCCTTTACTCATAAAGACTGAGTGAATTCTGGGGACTTAGTATTTAAATAATAAGTTAATAAAATAAAGATTAATGTGTAAGAAGTGGTGCCTAATGATCTCTTAGGAGTTGTTTGGTCAGTACCTGAACACAGAACATCTCTGATGAAGTATCAGAAAAAAAGGATTTGGCCATCCTTGCAGGACTTGCAGACTGCTTCCCAAAAGTCAAGACTCACTAGAATGCTATTTATATGCTAACCTCCAGGAAGGAAAAAAGACAAGTGAAGAGACTGCATCAAAATATTGTATTTTTCCCTTGCTTAGAATTCCCACAATACCACAGATGAGATGAGTGATATTAATTTTTTTGTGAAATTAATTTTTTTGTGAACGCCTTACATGTAGCTCCAGATGACTGCTCCACTGGCATTGGGAGTTGCGTGCTTGGAAACCACAGGCCTGTGAAGCACAGAGTGATAAGTGAGTGTCCTGTATGTGTGGGACTATACCTGCGATGGGGAGCACGAGAATGCTTGGGCACAGAAATGACCCTCTCTCAAGGCCTCAGAGAGAACTCAGTGGGAATATTTTCAACTTTCTTTTAAAAAGGACCACTCAGGTAACAATCCTGTATTCACATGTATATTCACATATACATTTTATATGAAAATTCCCTTTTAGAAGTCAAGCACTACACTGCCAGATGCTACCTAATAATAACACACACAATAAACAAATTCTTCTAAAAAAACTGAATAGTAAAACAAAAGACAGTCTTGCATGCCACAATATGCATCTCTAGAATCACAAAAAACAGGACCACTGGGAATTGCTAACAATTTCAGCTGCAACAGTGAATAATCTAAGTAATCCTTTTTCTATTGAACCAAAAGGAAAAATGAAAAGACTTTCATTGAAATACAGTCATAAATTCCATCCATAAGACTTTTCCTGCAATTAAGTTACATTTACTGATCCACTACTCCCTTAAAAGGAGCATTAACACAAAGACTTCAATTATTCATGGTCAAACAAAGTTGATTCTATTACTTCAGTCAAAGCGGCATTCTCTTTTACAGTGGTTATTTCTGTAGTATCTTCAAAAAGGGCACACAGTCTGTGAAAACATGTAAGTTTTTCAGTAAAAGCTATTTCCATGATCAATCCTAACTTTTTACATTTGTTACTTCTGCCATTTGCTCCTTTTGTGGGGATGAAATTTGCTGGGAATTTTAGTCCCCTTCATCCTTTAAAGGGTAAGCTGATTGAAATTCACCATTTTTTTGAATCTAGTTCCAATGTCCTGAGAAAAAGTCTCTGTCTCTCTCAAAAAGAAAAAACAAGAAACAAAACCCACAAGTATTTACTGTTATGGAAAACTTATCAGTGAGGAAAGAAACCCGGGGAACTCTTCAAAATGAACTCTGTGGAAGCAAGTTCGTGGTTCTTGTGCTGTCAGCAGAGGGCTTAAAGAGCTGCAGAGGGTCTGACATCTGCGGCAAACTGTACCTACTTCTACTGCTCAAAGCTTCTGCAGTACTCGCCACTCCCTCTGCCTTAATTCCCAACTGCTGTACATTTCTGCTAGTGATGCTGTCCCCTGAGATTTGGCACCCCATACTGCTGTCAATTGCTGCCCAACTTCAGTCCGAAATACTCCAAGTGTAACTTGCCTTACTTAAGCTACGGAAGCATGCATTTTAAAGGTCAAGAGTTCCCAATCGATCCTAGGAATTTAAGAAGGGGATAATATTGTCCAAAGACACTAAGCAAAACTTGATCTTCTAGAGATACTTGTTTCATTTTCAAAGGTTGAGAATGAGTACAGATTCTTGATATTCTTTGCTATAGGAAAATACTAGGGACACATTTCTTTGACTCAGTAAGAAGTCTGGCATGCGATCTATTAAATGTAATGTTAACAGGGAGAGAAATGCTTTCCTCAGTAGATCTCCCTAATAAGCACAACCCTGAAAGATGACAGGATGTTACAGACTCAAATTGTTGTGTATAAATCTGTTTTCATGTAAATGTGCTACAGACTGCCAATTGATTGAGGCACACATATATAATAACATAAATACTTTTTCAAAAGGTAATAATTTTTTTCTACAGTGTCATGTTTTCTGAGTCATCTATTTCAAAGACATAGAAGTTGATGAATGCTTATCAGGAGTAAAAGAATTCTGCCTGACTGTCTTGCAGATGTCAGAGGTTTAATAGACTTAAGTGTTCCTCTTCTTTTTCTGGAACTAAGTATCCTACAAAAGTATAACTGAGGCAGAAAGTAATAGCTAATGTATAAGAGGCAGGAAATTCCTGAGATACCGACAAATACTCAGACAATTAATATTTGAATTTACAGTTTTTCATCTTTCACAAGGTTTCATCACTGTTTTGTACAGAGAATATTGAAAGGGATGAAGACTACAAATCCCAATGACATATTGTTTCTTTGTACAGAAAATATTTAGAAACTACATTGCCAGTGAATTATGACCATGGGATTCAGCAATAGGCCGTAAAAGTTTAGGTCCTTATTAAAAAAAAAGTAATTATATGTTTTCAATTTTTTCCTCAAATAAGAGATTACCTTGATGCACTAAAGGTTCTTCGGTTCAAACAAGGGACAGAAAGGTGAGAAAGCAATTACAGTGTTAAAAAATAAGGAAAAACATAAAAACATCCTAACCTGCTCTAAACTACTGTCCTTCCTTCTTTCCAGTTCAACCCCTATATCACTTAAGTAACACCTACTTAATGTACCACGAAATGTAATAGTGGACAGAGATTTATTTAGGCTTTGCTGCCTTTGGTTTGAAAAAGAGGAACTGAGGATGATTATGTGGGTTGGCACTTCAGTCACAAGTTACTTACATGCATGACCGGCCTTAGAAATTTCTCTTTACTTCATTGTTTTTGACTCACACATCATTGACACAAGGTCTGCTACAATGGGAGACTGCAAAGACCATGAAGAAGAATTCTGGAACAATTCATTTGACAACTATGTTTGTGGGAAAGAACATCAGTAAAAGTGCTGCACAGGTAATGCAACTGCGCCTTTTCATTATTTAAAGAGCAAAAAGCTTAATTAAGTTTTGCTGTAGGGCATCTTACGTTTGAATAGTTATATTTAAGTGACATTCTAGCTTTCTCATGAGAAGCTTAGAAGGTCTCCTCCTAGATAATTAATTATAGCCTTGGAGTTTAGTGAGGAATCATAGGAAAAATACAAAATCTTTAACTGGAAAAAAAAAACATATTGAGAAGATTTACATCAATTACAAGAACTTGCCAACAACATTATATGTTATCAGTGTATTCTAACAAATTACTTTTATTGTTGCACATCTAAGGATGGACCTCAGTAATAATTTAAAAAAAAATAAACAAACCAAAACCCCACAATCCTTTGTCAGAATATGTCACTTTGTCATCTGAAGAACTGTTTAAATGTTAATAAAATTTCACCACAAATCAGCCTAATATTCTGGAAGCCTTCTTAGAAAATTGGACTGCCTGGAGGACACAGAACTTTACAATGCACGATTCTGTAAGAGTCAAAATATTCCTGTGTATTACATTTCCATAGAAGAATTAAACAGAATTTTGTCTTTTGGAAGGTAAGAAGCAAATAAATATCACTATCTTATAACAGTATATTTAGAAATAACACTATAGAGTAATTTAGGTTGGACAAGAATTCTGAAAATCAGTCATCTAGTCTATCTCAAAGTCAGGTCCAATTATACCAGTTTGCTCAGGACTTTGTCCAGTTGAGTTCTGAACATCAACAAGGATGAAGAGTCCACCACCTCTCTAGGCAACCTGTTCCAGTATTTGACCACCCTTACAGTAAAAACATTTTTCATAAGAGCTAATTGAGTTTTCTAGTGCTCCATCCTGTGTCCATTGTCTCTTAAGCTATTGCTGTGCACCTCTGAGAGGAGTCTGGCTCTGCTGTCTCTTAGGTAGTTGGAGACTGCAACAAGTTCCCCCCCAAGTCCTCTAATCTTAAGGTGGTATGAATCCAGTTCTTTCAGCCTCCCCTTCTACATCAGGTGCTTTAGCCCCTGATCATCTTGGTGCACCTGTGCTGGACTCACAGCAATATGTCAGTCAATGTCTTTCTTGAACAAGCCCAAAACCAGATGCAGTGCTCCAGATGTGATCTCCCATGTACCAAACAGAAGGGATCACTTCCCTGAATTTGCTAGCTATCCTGTTGGTAATGCCACCCAGGATGCAGCTGGCTGGCACACTGCTGACTCATATTCCATTTACTGTCCAGTAGGACCTTAAGGTCTGTTCCTGCCAAGCTGCTTTGCAGCAGTATTGGCATATGGGGTTATTCCATCCTCAATGTGGGACAGCAATTGGTTTTGTTAAACTTCATACAGTTCTTGTGGACCCAATTTCCAGCCTGTTGAGGTCCTCTGAGACACTGCCCTCCAGTGTATAGACTACTCCCCCAAATTTGGTATTGCCTGTGAACTTGCCAAGGGATGCTGCTATTCCAGTTGGACTTCACATTGTTAATCACATTTTCTGCAGGTTGGTGTGTCAGCCAATTTTCCATCCACCTTACAGTCCTTATCTCACCAGTTTGTCTATAAGGATACTATGGGAGAACAAATAGTAAATACTTAAGATTCTGGCTAGTATCTTGCCTAAAATAGCTCACAGTCCTTCTAGATAACACAATTTAATTATTCATTGATAACAGACAAAGTGGATAGTCTAGGAAGTTAAACTGGGGACTGAATCATTATGAACTATCTATTGCAAACTACAAAATTACTGTCTGCATATGGGAGCTGTTTCATGGGAAATAAAACTTAAGGATTCTATTCTCATAAAAATATAAATTAAATAAAACCTAGACTTCAGGAAACCAAAGTTATTCAGAAATGTCTATACTGATAGGTTTGTGTGATTTTCTTCCCCAGTGAAAACCCTAATAAAAGATATTATCTCTGTCTACTCACTTGGCCTCCCTCAGTCACAAAATGATAATTTTAAACCTGTGATGTGTAATTGCTAGCATTTTTACCTCACTCTCTCAGAACTAAAAAAGGAAAATAAAAGAAACCGAAGCTGTCCTGGAGCAGAGGAGGTATTGCAGTGCTTCAAATTGCTGTTTGGAAAATGAAGAAAAGTGTATCTGGGAATCTTAAGCTTGATATAACTCAGCATTATAGAGTAAATAATTACTGTTTGTGTCCAGGTAGGAACAAATAATCGATTGAAGAGATATTGTCAAGGAAAAAGAAGCTAAGAAAAAGGAGCTTTCTCTTAAATGAAATTCAAGCAATATTTTCAGTATGCAGTACTTAATATAATCTATATTTATGTCATATATAGAATAAACCATACGCAGTCAAAAGTGCTTTAAAATATTAGAGAACTTTTCTATAGTCAAAATAGATGGTGGAGTAGAATAAATAAGTAGAATGTCTTCTTGGAAGATGGGGCTTATTTTCATACAATTAAATATGGCAAGTTACCCATTTCATCAGTACAGCCTTACAGTACTCACACATCAGGATTCTTTTTTTATTATTTCATTGATGTAACTACACTACTATCTAGCCCATTAAGTATCAGTGCTGATAATTAGGATGCATTTTATTGCTTCTTTAGAGTATTTTTAATGCCTGTTTGGTTATACAAATGACATCAAACGACAAACTACAAATCAAAGCTGATATGTAATTTTTTTCCAGCTGACATGAATTTCCTTCATAGAGAGTAGGATATAGTTTAATGCTAAATCATGTATATTTTTTAAATTTCTGTAAATTCGAACAGTTGCAAGGAGTGTGGCATGAAACACAGGGTCCAAGAAAAATAATACAAAAAAGCTGAAACACGCATTCATTTGAACACTCTGAATAACATGTCCTTTAACTGCCCAGATTATAAATGTGTACAACATGCTAATGTTTATTTATCTTTTAAAATTTAAATATATGTTAGTAAAATCACTGCACACATTATTTCCACATATTTTATACACAAAATTTATTCACATGACCGATCTAAAAATTATTTTATGAAGCATAAGATTATTTGACAGTTATAAAAGAACCAAAACAGTTGCTAAAACCAAAAGAATTGTTTGCTTTTATGGTAAAAAGGGCGTCATTATGGTGGAAATAACTTCCTTTGAAGAAAAGCTCCCCAAAGAATTATTTTGAATACTTCTGGAAAAATGCTATGGTGATGTTTTCTTCTGCAGTTTCTTGTACCATACAGGTGCCTCTTTGTTTGTCTGTAAAATAAAGAACATTTAATTGTGAGGCAGTGAACATCAGAGAAAAACATGCAATCTACACTAAAGTCTCTTTCCGTCTTCTGTAGTTCGCAGAGATAATTCAGTTTTTTGCTTAAATGCAAATATTAAAAATAAAAGTATGCATTTAAGGTTACTATTACAACATATCTGTATTAAGACCTCCCTATTTCCAGGTTAAAAAAAGCAGACTATACAGTAAAAACTAAATGATTTTTAAAAATATCCATCACAATGAAAACATGTATAACTGTGCCATAAATAGGTTTCATTTGAAATAACATCATCTGACTTTCCCAGTTGAGAAGAGAATGGAACTTAGAAAAGAGATCTTGAGTGTGCCAAAATTGACCAATACTTTATGCAGAAATTTAGTTATTAAAAAAGATAAATAAAAATAAAAGAATTCAGGAGTTTTCTGACACTGTAGACAGTATTTTAATTGCAGAGAATTATCCGTGAGCAACTTCGCCTTGCCTTCATAATCCTATGGGCTACTGCTACACAGTCAGGACTGCTTAAAATTCTTGTTGCAAATTCAGTGGTGGTTTGTATAGAACAAAATAGTTTCAGTTTTAGTTTTTATAGAAATAAAACTAATGAAGTGGAGGTGGAACACAGGAAGGACTATTCTGCTTTCAGGGTTGGGTATAATCTCTTGAGTTAGTGAATACCATCTCTTTAGTCTTTTGTCCTTAAACTTTCTAGTTCCATTTTCTGTCTGCTCTCTATTCATTCTTTCCTCCAAGATTTAATAACCATTCAATTTAAAGATCTACTTTATTAATTTTGAAGAATTCAGTTACAAAAATAAATCTGCTCTATCTGTGCAAGCTTTAAAAATTTAAATTTAAAAATTTAATTGACCTAAATTGGCAGGATTTTCACAGGACTACTAATTTCTTTTCCCTATCTAACAAGAAAACCTATGCCATCTATATCCCTAAGTAAGACAGGACAGATTACGCACTGAAACCCTGGATCATCTATGCAAACTAATTGTTTTCTCATGTTTTGAATAACTGAACAGCTCCATCAAAGACAAAGTTTGAGCAGTATAATTTAGCACTACCAAAAGGACTGTGAATGAGACAGCACTGGGTAAGCCTCTATTTACTCTCATAAGCTATCCAAGCAAATTCTGAACCCCTAAAATCCCCCAGTGCTCTCACATCATGTTCAAGAGATGCAGCCATTTTCTACATTTTGTGTTATAAACCCAGTGTCTGGTCTGCTGCAACACAAACCTCATATTGTTTAAGACACTGAATATTAAAGTCTCCAACAGAAAAGAAAAAAAAAATATCCAAAACTCATATTCGGACCAAAATAGCACATATGCTCTGTAGTGTGGATACACCCTACAGAAAAGTAGCATCATGAAGTGTACATAGGAGTCATGATTTGTTTTAAGATTCAGCATTGCAACTTGTCTCTCTTGAATTTATCAGTTCAGGCACAGCCATAGTCAGAAACTTCTAAACCATTTTCATGAAGCTTTCAGATACCAGAGGCACTAAATCTGAAGTGGGCCACTTCATGTATTAAAATCCAAGCATTTAGTTTCTGAAGGAATAAAACAGGGGTTTATAATATCAGGTATCCTTAGCAACAGAGGTGATATCAATACTGATCATCCATTTTTTTAATATATATTTAGATACATACACATAAATATACATATATACATGACTATACGTATACATAAATACACCTATTTCCTCACTCCTGCTGCTCAATATATATGCACACGCTCCACTCATACATGATCATGACAGATTTAAAATAATACAGTCTGTGAATCCCTACAACTATTAAAATTTTGCTAACCACTCTTAGTATTGAAATATTACAATTTTTTTTTTTTAAAAAAGACCTAGTTTGCTGTGAACTTAAGATGTAGAAAGTATCAAATAGCTAAATAACATCTAAACCTGTAATTTATCTCCTCAATGTTGACCACTTCATAAAGAGCTGCAAGTATTTAGCTGAATTAATTATACATCTCCTTGACATATGAACCCGTGTTTTTCTTTTTAAAAAGTGAGAAGAATTATCAAAAAAGTTAATGGCACTTACTCTTACCATAGTACTTACAAATAATGTTGGCTTAGGTGTAAATATATTTTCTTCTTCATGTTCTGGCAGCAGTTTTACTGAAGGGTTTGATTTGTTTTTTCCAGTTGCACTTCTTACATCAGTATGAGACTGAGGTAGATTTTGTTCATAACGTTTACCATGTAGACTAATTAGAATCTGCTTCATTGTGGCTAGTTCCTATAAAACCACAAAAGAACAATGCTAAGTTATTCAGTTAAATTACGTTTGAACCTATTAAATATTTATTTGTTAATAATAACTTTATATTCACCAAACTAAATGTGTAAATGGATCAGCAAAGATAACAAGAATGAACATATACTTGCTATAAATAATAAGATTACTAATTGGACCCCAGTAAAAGTAAAAAAATAAAATGGGCACAGAGGATTTACATAACTCAAATTTTGTCTTGCTTAAAGGCAGCAAAAGAGAACATTTACTGTATATTAGGAACCCACTATCTCTTTTAATTTAAACTTCCATTTAATTTAAAAGAACTTATTTGCATTTATTTTGTCAGGCTGAGAGAGTTTATGAATCTAATTTGAATGACTGTGACAAACTGGACTTTTGAGCACTATTACTTGCAGAGAAATCATATAAATACTTTACTAGAGATGCATATGTGTCTTTATATCCAGATTAGAAAAGAAAAAATCAATGAAAAACCTTAGGAGGATGTACAGCAGAAACAGGATCAGAGTGGAAAAGAAATTTTGTGAAAAATAGAAGTTCCAACATGGGAAAAGAAAAATGACAACATATAGAAATGCAGACATTTTCTGGATATCCTAATAATTTGCTTTGAAAACAATTTGGATTAATTAAAAAAGTAATCCTTCCTTACTACTTAGCTGAACAAAAGAGATTATTCAAAATGTACAGTAGAGTGAGAAAGGAAAAAAATAGCATTTTCTGACTTTAACTGGACATCTTCTTTTGTCATCTTGCATCACACTTAGCGCCTAATGTTCCCTTCCCGGTCCATGTAAGTTACAGAATTTAAAGCATTAATTATTATTATTACTAATTATTATTATTTAGAGCATTCGGTATTGTAGAAGTAGAACAGAAAAGCCAGTAGAAAAGCGTTTCAAAGTAAATTTTAAGATGTTACATTTTTTTAAAACTATTATTGTTTTTGTTTTCTTGCTTTTTACAAATGGTGGTGTCTTCAATAAGCAATACTGTTACTGCATTAACATTCTTTATAATTAACATTTTATCTTATCTCTCAACCAGAACAGGACAATTCATATTTATAGCTGAATGACAAACATTTGTTACATCTTACCTATTTCTTAATACTTGCCAGAAAATTACATTGATGCACATTCTATTTTCATTGCATTATTAGTAATGAGTTAAAAAAAGGCCTCAGCCTTTTAAAAGATTCCTGCCATATACCTTCTCTGTCCACTGCTGCTTTTAGTACAAGATACAAAGTCAAAAGAATCATGCTGTAGCCTTTAAATTGTCGCACACTAACTCAGTTACATGAATGGATGTTGCACTCCACAGACTGGCTTTATCGAGTGTACAAATTGTTCTTGTATCTCAGTCATTTAATATTAACTATTTGCATAATTCAGCCATGTGTGGTGGCATGTTGAAACAGCATGACTGCAGAGCAGCTGTTTAAAAGGACTGCATAGCTGATGCCAACATGTTTTTCAAAGTTGTAAGCTCTGCAAAGATGTTGCCAAAGCGACACATAGACAGAATTTCTTGATGAAAATAACTCAAGTGAGTATACAGCAATAAATACACCATTACAGGAGATTAAATTGTACATAAACAATGTTTTGACATTAGCAAATGCTGTTCCTATGCTTAAACTGCATTATTCTGTGGACCAAATAGCTGCATATTTGAACAAGGCAAAACCCCAAAACTGTCACACAGATTTATTTCAGAAACTTGTATGTGAAACTTGTATGTGTAGGGTCAAATTCTCTTGTATCAAGATCCACTTGGCAGTCTAAAGTCTTCTCTACTTTAAAGAATCTGTCCTGTACTTGACAGCACTGTCTGTGTTCAGACTTGGAATAGGCCCTGGAGAGTCAGCTCTCACACAATCTTCCCCTGTGACAGGAGGATTCTCTAATGTGAAGCTATAAGAAGGAATGACAGGGACTAGGGATGAAAAATTAGTCCACAGCGATTAAGTTATTTTGGCATTACAGACAAATTTATCATGAGGATTTAGCTAAGGTTACCTTAATATGAGTTCTAAACCCCCTCCACATTTAGTGGGCAAAAACAAACTTGGCAAAAGAGCACAAGAAACACTGAATCCAACAGAATCACTGGTATGTGTATCGCTAAACAAGGAAAGAAAATTGGCCCAACACATTTGCAAGAGATTTGCTGTTTTCAACCAAGGAAATACTGAAAACAAAGTTCCATCTTGAACTGCAAAAATGTTAACCATATCTTTAGATTTCTCTGCTCCTGAACACAATCTTCATCCTTACCTTCACTTTTAAGTTCTAAACAAGAGTCATTAGCACTACCTGCAACTGTTGGCATGCTACTCGGATTCCATGAATATGATTTTCCAATCCTAAGATCTGGCAAGTTGGTCTAAAAGCTAGCAAGAAAAAGCAGCTCTGGAGATTGGGTTGAGAATGTGAACTTGTTCCAATGGGAACAGGACCTTGTGAAAAAAGGGGAAAGAAGGTATTAGAGTTTACAGCAGATGGGAAAAATCTTTTGTGTAGAAGGATATGTACTAGTTTCAGGATAAGCTAAGGCAAGGAAGATGCGAAGAGGAAGGGACGATTAACATTTTTTATATATTTTTACTGTGTCGAGTCCATGCAGAGCTGTGCAAATTGTTTACTTACAATATTCCCTTCAGTTACTCAGTGCACTGTAGAAAACAGTGTTGCTAAAGCTCTGCATTTCCCAATTTCCCTGTGGAAGTATTTGATCTTTGCCATGCTGGCTTCTGGACATCTAAGCAAGTGATGCCATGCAAACTGTGTGTCACTGTGTTGAGGCTTCCAGGTCTGAGGGATTTGGCTTTAGAGAGCCAGACAGCAATCCTTCTTGGGAGCATTACGAGTACTGACACCTCTGAGTGGATTCACCCAGTTCCTCTCTCGGCTCAGTGAGTCTCATTGTCACAAACTCCAGCAACACAAGCACCCGCTCACTGCTTATGCAATATTCTGTGGGGACGTGGCAGTGCGGACACATGGAAAACAATGCAGTTAGCAAGAAAAGGTGGGTTAAGATGACATAAGGAAAAAAAATTAAATACTATGTGGTTGGCACAAAAACAGTGTTTATGTACAATTAGTGTCACCCATACAAACAAGTATCAAGACTGTATTATTAAATATTTTGAAAGTCTGTCCATAGAAACCTGATGAATTTTTGTTAGGGATGCTAACTTGCTCTGCATACCAGCACAAGTGCCAAAAATCAAAGTAATGAGCTGTGTGACATTAAGTGGGATTTCACTCAAACTTATAACACCTAAATTGATGTATCTAAAAGTAAGTATCTAAACACGAGCTAAGAATCTAATTTCCTATGACAGACAATGTAGCTTGGAAAGTGACTCCATTCAGAACTGGGATGCCTATTGGTATGCCGGCTGAATCATGTTGTAACAACACTACATATTGACTCTTGCAACAAACGTGGGTAGAGCCCTTCCCAAATCTTCATTCGCAAAGCCTAGCCATGATGATGATGACATATTGACTAGGCTGCTCAACTATAAAGCAAAGGAAGATACTTACCTCACCACACACACCTCCATTTTGATACCTAAATTTAGTTGTCATAAACTGAATCCATTTCTCATGTCACTCTCCTTATCATTTACTTTTCTCAGATTTCTACTTCACCTAAAAGAACTTTCATCCTGAATAGCCAATGTACAATCATAATTCCCCTTGCACGTATATTGGAAGGATCAAATTAATTTTTAAAAAAGAACTCCATTTTTAGAACATGCTTTCACACCACAGATTATCTACTTGTTTAAGCTTTCCAAAACATACATTCATACTCTAGAACAACCTAACATCCTGTACTGCACTTACTTATGCACATCAATTCACATTTAATAAAGATTACTTTAACTATAAAAGAATAATTGGAAATTTTGCATACATAACCAGAAAGTAGCCAAGAATTCAAAATAAGTGATTAAAATGAACAGACTGAGAGCACAGGGAGCAATGTAGAAGGAAGGTGAAGTAAGGTAACATATATTGCACTGTAAATAGTATCAGAAGAAATTACTTGCTTATTTCCATTTATTTTTGGTAAGTTATGTCCAACAACCTTAGTTAAAAATAGCAAAAGCAATTTTGTGTGCCAATATACAAACAGAGAAGGAGATACAAAGCTTGAATTCAATGATCTCGGAGGTCTTTTCCAACCTTAATGATTC
Source organism: Neopelma chrysocephalum (assembly GCF_003984885.1). Lineage (NCBI taxonomy): Eukaryota > Metazoa > Chordata > Aves > Passeriformes > Pipridae > Neopelma > Neopelma chrysocephalum. The sequence continues at coordinate 14,334,164 of NW_020897694.1, read as the reverse complement.
TATGATTCCATATTTAGGTACAGACAACAGATAGACATCAGTCTTTCCCATGATGTTCATTAATTAAAATGTTTTCTGATTTGGCATATTTCCCAAATTCTACCTTGCTAATTTATTAAGCTCAATGCTATCAGTGTTGGTGTTGTGGAACTAACTGAAAATCATCAAGCTTTAAAATAGTGTCAAAGGAACCAAAACAAAGGAGTGTAGGTAATTTTTAAAAGTTAAGATAAAAAGGAAAAATAGTTGGATGTTATCTGCTCATATTACTCATATTTTTGAAAAATATGAGAGTTTTATTATGATGTTTGATTTTAAAGCAAAAGTAAAAATAAGTTACACTTTATTTAAAATTGGTTTTACCTGTTTATTATGGATAATTGAAATAGTACTTAGAAAAAGAGAGACTGAAGATCAGTATTGGAATACAAAGGATAAAATTTGATTCCTTAAACTAGCGATGCAACTAGAAAAAAAAGATTCGCAAATGCAAAAATAAGGCATGCAGCCCTATAAATGTATTTTGAGTTATAGATATATAAAGGGATCTCTGTTTACATTGGTTTTGATGTCCTTGATACAGGTTCACATATACATGTACAAAAAGAGCATCTTATTTTCATAATTCAAAATTAGTATAATATTAAATATTATAAGAAAACCATAATTTAGATCATCAAAACAAAATGTAAAACAACTACCTGACAGGGAAAATGACTGAGGCATAAAAAGGAGCTGTTTTATCATGTAATTAATTGATGAAATACATGAAAAAAATGCCTACATTAAGCACAACAGGCATTTATCAAGAGTCTCATTTCTTTTCAGTGAATTGTTAAGAGTATAATTTTTTTTTTTACTGTCTCTGTCATGTAACTATAATTAAAGGAAGAAAGTATCCTCTGTGTACACTCAAAAACTCACGATGGCACTTAACATTATATATGTGTGTCTATAATTATAATAAATATGTGAATCTATATAAACAGTTAAAATGATACATATTTATATATCAAGCTCTGGAAGCAGATGCAAAAGAAGAAAAAGCAACTGGCTTACAAGAATCCATTACATACACGTCAATTCTTATGTTCTTATGGCAGGGATGTCTTGCACCTCAAATAATCTCCATAAAATGATCTTAAAAAGAAGCTTTACGTAGATCAGTCTGAACAGCTGGAAATCCTCAGTAGGAAGAACTATCTACCTTTGTGGTCTGAAGATAATTAATTTGGACGGTAAATCTAATGGCTTTTTCATATCACTAAAATAACCACAGAAGAAGCCTAAGGATGCCAGATGCATCGGACTCCTTTCTTGTGCAGTAAAGCCCATGGTTAAATATCCTCTCAAGCCAAAGTGACTCTGATAACAGCATGTACAGTTAACCGAACCTTTACCATGACGAATGGTATTCTACTTTTAGCTTTGCATATAGAATTTAGGAATCCTATATGCAATTTATGACTGCATACCTTTATGAATTTACAATTGCAAACTTCACCTTGGATTACAACTCCATTTTGAAGCAGGGAATTTGTATTGTGGAAGCTGAATAAGAGATTTCTGTCCTAGAAAATATATCAGGTTCTGGCAGAACCACTGAATTTTGATGACTGACAAGTGTTCCCAGAGAAGAAAATAGCATAAAAGTGAAAGAATGGAAACACAGAAAAGGTGCTAAATACTATCATCTTTAAAAAAGAAAAGCAATCTCACTGACAAAATCAGAAAAATCAGTTGAAAGAGAGATAAAACTAGAGGTTTCCTTCCTCAGAGATGCTGCTCAAAAGTTAAGGTCTCTCAAAATTTGTGAGTCAAGCACTAAGATGACGATTTCATTCCTACTCCCAATCTGTAAGTCTCCTCTACTGTGAGAGCAAAGCATGCATGTTCAGGACCTCCTTCGGAAAGCTTGTATTCCTCACTTTAACTGCCATATGGTCCCCATGTGGTTAAATTATAACTCAAAATAAAAATATGTATCCAGTCTGGAGAAATTTGAGAGATTACAGCACTGTCTTTAGGTCCAAGAACAGTTGACTGTACATCTCCCACACATGAAAGGAACCGGACAAAAAATTGCTTCAAAAAGAGATTTAGTACACTACAACTTGAGCCCAGAGACTCGACTCTTCTCAATATGGAAGCCAAACAATAGGTTTGACTTTAGCAGTCTGACTACATTAACTTCTAAAATAACAATAACAATAAAACCAATACATATAATAGAACATGCAAGTGAGGGAAAACAGCCATACTGGGATGAAAAACATGTTCGTGGCAAGTCAGTGAAATCTGTCTTCACATGCACATATCCTCCCATTTAGGCAGCTATTGTAGACTTCAAACAAGTCTGCACAGGGAAAAGCAGAGTTCAGATAATGAGGCTATGGGTATATTAAAGAATACTGATTTGAGAAACCTAAACAGGCACTTAAGAATGCTATACCCATTTGGTAGTGTCCTATAAAGAGCTTATTTCAGAATGATTTCTCAAGTCTCTCAAGAATTAAAAGTTCATGTTCAATATACAAGTGTTCATAGAGAGATTCAGAGAAAAAAAACTTTTATACTTCCTATAACTCCTTCTTGAGAGAAAGTGATCTTAATATGGAAAAGGGCAGGACAGGGTGGTTCAGAAGTAACCATCTTCACAGTTATCTGTCTCAAGGCGTTCACTAGGGTCAAGCTTGATGGGCATATCAGGTGATGGTAGTGAAAATACTAAGGATATTGCCCTCTATGAAGTCCTGTGCATTTCCTTACTTGGATGCCCCTTACACTCCTACTGTAACTTTCTGTGAAAATAAAGGTGTGTTAAAAATAAAGTTGTATCACTTAATCACTGATACTAAGATGGAGAGGGATCTTTGTGAGAACTCTGGTTGCAGTTTGGCTTTGGAACATGTGACTGGATACGTGGTTGGATTTCCTCACATTGTCCTTTAGGTATCTTAGGTAATAATATTTAAACCTAGGCAAACTAGCTTGTCTGATCCCTCTATATAGCTGTTGGTTAGAAATTCAAAGGTAATATTAATTTTGCTCATTTTAAATGAAGATATGATAAATCATGCCATAATAGTGCCTGTTTTTATTTTCGGACTACTAATCACTAGATGATTTTCAGATGCAGATATCTATAGTACAGATTTTTAAAATCAGGCAAGATCCATCTCTGCTACTTTGTCACAACTTCTCAGATCATCTTTACACTGGCAGTACTTGTTAACAGCACTGGAGTTCACCAGTTAAAACAGAGGTAAACAAACGAAGCTCTCTGTACAGATTGTTGGCATAAACATATTTCTAGAGAACAACAAGCTAGATGACTGAAGTAGAACCTGATTCTACCTTTCAACATATGCAATGACTTGTATACAGCACTTTGAAGAAAAAATTTGAGTACGATACTTGAACTTTGGAGTGCACTAGAGAAAAGAGACATATGTGTCATTATCAAGGAATGAGACTCTTGAGAAGAAGTAGTACCTACAATGTCTCCTCTTCAAAACTACTGACAATTCAGACAAAGCATTATTTTAGAACTGTTCTTCATGGGTTTTATTTCTCCCAGAGACACACTGCAGAAGATAGCCTATAACCTGGAATTATGTCTCCCTTTTTTAGCTCAAAATGGAAAAAAGACCAAGACTATTAGCACACATTTAGCAACACTGGACAGTAACATTAATGATGACAAAATCTGAAATAGGAGAAAGGCACTACAGAAATGCCATTTTGATGTGACAGCAAAATAAAGCAAACGGTAAGTCAGTCCATTCCACTGTTTAAGACTGCAGATGGATTGGATGCAGTGGCACAACTGGTGCAAATTCAGGTTCAACAGTGGAACTCTTTGAGCTTGTGCCTATCAGGAGTAGAATCTACATGCACAACAGAGCTCAAAGAAGATTTTAACAACTGTCTATGAAATTAAGAAAACATCACAAGTCATGGTTCAGTCATTCAAATAAGGCAGAGTGTATTTGACATAGTTGCATCCTAATTGCAGCTGTCCTGGAAATACGAGATGTCAGCAAGAATTCTGGTGTAAGAATTGCACATATGGTCATCTTAGGCATATGGATATACGCTGTAAAGCTGGAAACTGGAAGACAGTATGAAATGTCCTGATCAAACAAATGAACCTGATAACTGGGTGGTGGAAAGATGCCAGACCATATGCAGGATGTTGATAGCTTCTCTGCACTACACTTAATTCACAAATTCTCTATATCCCAGTGCATATAAAAACTTAAAATGAACTGACAGATCTGTGACTATATGGATCTACAAACTACCTGCAGTTTTATAAGGTGAATGCATTAGAACTGTGTCAACAATAAAATGGCCCAGTCATTGCAGCGAACAGCTTCTGCCTTTTTAAATACATAAAAATCTCTGCCTATTTCAGCTGTGTCTTGAATTTGTTCTTAACAGTTAAATCCTCCTAACTTAACAAAAATAGGAAATAATTTGCCTCATAATTCAGAAATTGCATGTTAAATTCTTATGTTTTTTTCACTTTTGTATTGAGAATCAGAAGTATATTTGTAATTCATTACTCAAATGAAAGTTTAATGAAATGTATGCTTTATTTAGTAAGTATGCTTACTAAGTAAGTATACTTACAGGAAATGGATGCTAAAATGCTAATATGTCAAAACACCTTTATTTTCATAAATTATTATGTAGAAGTTACTGTATTTTCTGAGAAGGTAATATTCTAGTTGGTTCTCCCTATGTCTTTGTTATTTCTTACAGAGTATTTAAATTCACTTTCCACTTGATATTTGAACGCTACCATAAAGTGAATAAAAGTAAAATTTTTACAAAGTTAGATATGTAGCAGAATATGATAGAAATATTCATAGCCAATACAGAAAAAAGGAGTATAACACTGATTAAATATTAAGAAAATCTGAACAATTTTAAATTGATCAACAGTTAACAATTTCTTGTTTAAACGTTTATCATTTTAACTGATTCTGGCTCTCTCAAAAATGTGTAATTTAAAATCCACATGCCAACTCTATCCCATAATCCATATATAAGTTGAATTTTCCCTATGAAACTTCCTGTTTAGTACACAACTGCTCAGTGTGAATGGAAAGATAATTCTTTCAAGAATACATATGAAAATAGTAACACATTCTGAATAACACAGCCCCAAGAAAAGAATGAATGTACGCGGCCGTTAAGTCCTCCCTTTTCCTAAATTCAGCACTATTTGGAATTCATCTTTTATTAAAGCTTGACAGAAACAAAATAAATAACAAAAAATGAGAAATACTGCTTAGGAGAGTATTTTTCTTTGTAAAAGATGAGCCAGGAACTTCTCTACACTCGACTAGCAATGTAAATGTCACTTTGTTTCTCCAAGCTTAAAGCCGAGAATAGCTCCGGGGCTTACTTATGATGCAGAAATGTCCCTGTAATCTACTTAGAAAACATGCAGAACATTAATAGAAACTAGAATCTTGGAACATAAACGTAGCATAAGAAAAATGATAATTACTCTCTGGCTTAACATTTAAAAAGAGCTAAGCATTGTACATCAGCATTTATTGTATATAAAACAAGTTGCAGCACATAGATGAGCAGGAAGTCGTTCACTTTAGAAACACAAATAATTTTGACATTATCATGTACAATCTTTTTACACAGAAAAGGGGGGAAGAGGCAGTGATAGAGATTGTTTGATGGCACCTGTTACCAATCACATCTTTTCTTTTGTGCCTTCCCAACCCCTGCAGATACCTCTTCCTTCCCCTCTCCTCCAACAAAGCAGTTTTCTCCTTTTATCCACTAAGCTTCCATCCCTGATTTAACACGTACTGCCCTCCCCCTTATGACTCCAAAGCTTTTTATGAGCGTCTGAACTTCTCTCTACCTCTGTTTTTTGCAGATGGCAGCTGCTACTCTCCAGGTTCCTAAATCCAACACATTGGCTTTCTGTCCTACGTTATTCCTAGTCAATCTTCTTCAGCATAACTTAATTACAGCTAAAGATAGTATTAGCCAGACTTTAAAGTATGACTAATAATGAAATGCTGAAAACTCATCTGGAATTCTCAAGGTCATTGCTGAGACAGAATTAAACTTTGGGCACAGAAAACTTAGCAGTGAGGGGCAGGTCCCAAAGGCAATGTGAAAGTAAAAAAGATAAACATGGGAATCAAGGAGTAACTGGTCACAGTAAAGTAGAGCAGAGATACTTCAGGAGATCTTGCCTCTCCACAAAAGAGGAAAAAAAGAATAAAACCGTCTGACTTTCATTTCATTTTTGTGGGCCAGATAAAGGGATAACTATTGAGAAGTACTAGGGTTTTGTGCAGGATACTTACATGAGATGAATGCAATCACTTGAGCCTATTCTAGATTCTCAGACACTGTGAACAATGTCACAGAATTCTGATAATTCACATGGCAATGTTTGAAGTCTAACATTCATAAAGATTTACATAAATCTTTGGAAACCTTAGCCGATAGTTTATAGAAGCTCTGAAAAAACTCGTAGGGCTATTAATAAACTATGCATATCCTAACAGGACTAATTATTAGCTATTCCTCCTGCTTGATCATGTGGACTCTCTCCAATCTTAAACACAACTGGAGAATGGATTTGGCAGCTACTTATCAAAAAACAAAAAAAAGTCAGATTTTCTACATTTTAAAGACAATGACATAACTGTTTTCTGTTCTTAATTTCTCCTTTCTCTCTCACCTGTTCAGTCTTTTTCTCTGTGCACACCTATTACCTACACAATGTTGCCTTATGTTTATCTCCTTTTCTTGCACCTCACCAGATCTTCTGTTTGCTTGGACAGGATAAACTAGACTTTTAATCTCATTCACGAGACCTCCAGCCTGCTGTGAAGTTTATCTTTTTTTCCCCCCAGAAAATATGATATAAAAAATATAAAATATCCATTCTACAGCTCAAAACATTTTTTTTAAACTTATATTTTAAATTTTTAAGATTTAATTATTCATAGACTTGCAGGTCTTTGGAAAGTGGCCTTTTTCGGAGACATGGATTAAAAGTGAATGTAAATTCTCAGAATGAAACAAAGTGAAAATGTAATTTGTTTGTGAAACTACTTCCAAATTGCAATCAGTTCCTATATAAGAAGATGACTTAGAGAAAAGAGTTAATTTGTGTTTAGTTAGGCAAAATAAACATTAAGGAGATTTTCTTTTCAGGCTTTTGAACTTAAATATGTAAGAAACAAAGAATGGCTGTGATTAAGATACTACATTAGGACATATGAACTCTTAACCTCTACTACAAACTGGGGAGATTTGGGCAAAGCACCACTTCGTTTATTTTGATTGTTCCTTCTGCAAAACAGGGATAGTTTTCTGCTCTAAGTTGTAGGTATAATATTTGTGAGATAGGTGTGCAGTTACTGTGGTGAAGGCCAGAGAAATATTCAGTTATTAAACAGGATTATTTTGACGTAATGATAAGAAAGTGTGAAAACCTGGAATGGGGTAGAGTTACAAGGTTGTAGAGGAAAAACATCACATTTACTCATAAATGGTGAGTTACACATCAGATGCGGGAAGTTTCTGTCCTGGCAACTGGAAAATAAGTTCAACATAGTAGTCACTTGGGCAATTAGCATTTTAATATTAACCTGGTAGACTATTTTCAGCAACAACAGCTCAGTGAGAGTTTTTTATACTTTACTATGTTTTAAATAGAATAGAAGCTTGCAATGGCTAACCAAAATAAATTTTAACCCAATCTGTTCGAAGATTCCTACCAATTCACGTACACATATTTAGACAGATTTAACACTCAATTTGAGTGACACAACAATTTACTGACATAAGCTAACTGGCCTTAAGCAAACAAAAAGCAATCAAACCTCATGTGTCTGTAGCCATTTAACTGATTGATATCAAATAGATTTATTTAAAGTACTAGTACATATTTTCTACTTTGTCCCCTAGCAGACAGCCAGAGCCTGGTTTCTGGTTGCTAACTTCAGCTGAAGAGCTTTGGTGCAGTAACACATGAATGTGTCAATAAGGCAGGTGACTAGTTCAGCAAGTTTACATTCTATCACTTGTATGCACAGCTGCTAGTACACCATGAGTGCACAGATGTGTAAAGGAGATAAAATATCAGCAGGTTGTCATATCTTTTTAACCAGTATATAATATTCATGTGCTGATAAATATTAATGTCTGCACAAACAATTGTGTTATAGGAAATTAATGACTATTGTAAACAGCCCTAATTTGCACCATTAATGTCCTAATTTTTACCCTTTTATTTCTTACTACGATAGTTTCTCAGTATTAGTTTTACTTTTATAGGTTGAAAATTACCATATTGCGAGACATCAGATACTGGTGATTTCAAGCAGTTAAAAAAAATATATAATGTAAATTAAGTCCCTTATATTCATACAAATGGAAACTGATCTTAGCACTTGCAGAAACACCTATTGAAGTCTTCTATTGTGTTCTCTTATACCACTGTCTCATTTTTTGTTTTCAAGTATCCTAGAATATTTCAATTTAAAATGTAAAAAGAACCCCTCCATTTGTTCTACTCGCTCTGCTTTTTTTTCCCCCCAAAACCCAATGCATTATGAACTCCACATTAAAAATATAAAAACCAGTTTGTTAATTTTCAAGATTTTAGAAGTCAGTTTCTACACTCTGGACTTTGAATTGGAAAAGCTAAAATAGATTTAATTGTGCACATTATTAGTTTTCTTTACTATGACACATCTGCATCTTAAATATCTGAAGAAATACTACAATGCTATACATCAAAGCATAGCAAATTTATAACCTCTTAAATGTAACCTCAGGAAATTATTACTAAAACTTCTTGCCAAACATCTGAGTGCTGACAGACTGCCCTTCCAAGTTTTCATCTGAAGTTTGAAAGTCAATGGATAAAGTCTAGAATTGCACTTCTGATGTTACAAAATACTAACAACTGCATCGAGCATGAAAGGCAAGATCACAGACCTCATGGTAAATGTTTCTTTTAGTCAAAGGCTGACTGTTGGAAGAAAAAAAATGCAACAAACTAGATAAAAGGAATCACGGATCAAGAGCTTCAGCTAAAAAAGATTTAGTGGATTCATCCCACTTAACTTTAGCACTAAACAGAGAACTGTACTTCAGTGCCTTTAAGTTATAGATTCCCATTATGTGCACAACAGGATAAAGTTTGGATGCAGATAAAGGATGGCACAGAAAGCTGGTGTGCTATACTCTACAGTTTTGGACACAAAATGTCCTCTTTATCACAGGTAAGTAATACTGACACACAATGTCCTCTTTATCACAGGTAAGAATACTGACACACAAGTATTTTTACTTGCTTTTTTCCTTGCTGGACTCTTTCCAAAGGTGATTCAAACTGCTAACCTAACAGCCAGCCATTTTGTAGTTTTCTTTTTTTGGCCAGGTTAGGTTTCTGTTCAGTGATTTGAATGGTCCCAGTGGAGCATTAGAGATGTGTCAGAGTTTGTGCAAGAGGAGGAGAATCAGGAGTAAAGAGGTAAGGCAGTGTTATAGCTATGGGGTCAACTCATGCATAAAGTATAATTTCATCTAGATTTATGCTTTTAAGGAACATCCTTCTTACCTGTGCTTCCCTGACTGTACAAAGACTCTAGGGCAACAAAGTCCAACTCTGGGACAAGAGATGCAGTTAGTTAGTGGAAAGAATCAAGACTACAACTTAGGGGTTTTTTTTTGGTGTGGTTTGGTTATCCTAGTTAGAGGGTCAAAAGTGTAAAGTTCAGATGATTAAAAAGAGAACACAGACTACAAATAATAATGCTAAAAAAAATTAATCTGGATTTGAAATACTCCTTTTTAAAAAAAACCCCCACTGTTTACTAGAAGCTTATTAATGGGAGACTCCATTGTTCCTCCAAACAATGTTTTATGCTCTTCTGATGAATCTGGAAAAACAAATAATATCTTGACAAAACATATAAAATATCTGATTCTAAAATCAACTGAAAAATTTGGCTGTACTAACTGTACTTGCTGTCTTGCATTGAGGGACTTACAAATGGCACCAGGAGACTGCGTACCCCAGTTCCTTCAGTGGCACAGGGAAGGCTTAATTATGAACCTCTAAGAACATAATCTCAACATGATCCTGGATACTGATCATTCAAGATAATGCCATTGAGCTCCCTCTCAAATAGGAAAGTTTGCATTTATCTATATGAAGAACATAAGAAATTTTATCCTACCAGGTGATTCTCAGTGATCTAAATGAAAAGCTGGATTAAAAAGTTTTCCATGTTCATTTACTAATTAAGTCAGAAAAAAAGGAAGTAGCAGGACAAGAATATAGCTGAAAAAAAAAAAGCTTCCATTATTCTCCTTCATAGGTGGACACAAACTTTAAAGACTTTGTATAGTGACTAGTTTTCACTTTGATTTCCCACAGCAAAACATAATAGTCATCATCAAATTAGATGTCTACATAATTTTAAATAATGAACTATTTTATTACATTAATATCTAGTGTCATTTTTTCCTGTAATAAAAGAGCTCATGTAAGAGACCTATATAAATTCTTTCAAGATTCAAAGTTTAACTTTTTTCTTCCAAAATTGAAATCTGTGAAAAGAGAAGTAAGATTAAACATGAATGTAAGTTCTTTTTTTAAAAAGTGTATAAAATGCTATAATTGCCTCCAAAGCAACATTACGAAACCAGCTGATATCACAAAGAGATAGAAGTAAAAAAACCTCAATCCCTCAAACTCTAACATTGCATTAAAAAGAGTTAATACATTCTGAGACCACACAGGCTGGAATACCTTGAGTCAAAACTGTACACTTATTGAAACATGTTGGAAGATAGCATTAACATTGTTCTGGCATTTTGCTTGTACTTTTAACATACCTAAACTTCATTTTATGTTAAATATGAATATCTTGGGTTTATCTATTCAAGAATTCTAATGTTCTACTTGCAAACATGAAGGCAACAAGATAATTCCTAACAAGACATGACAGCTTAGTATGTGCAATGACTAAACGAGACTGATAGTAACCATTTTACATGATAGCACGAACACAACACATAAACCCATAATTCATATTTTTTTTCCAATTGTATAAATCTGTATTTACAGGTTGCATGTCACTTTTATTTAAAAACATACACCTTGTTTAAATGCAGTTACTAACTCAAGATAAGAAAATTTAACTTTTTTATTATAACGAGAAAAAAATATAATTGAAGACTAACTCACTACAAACTAAGTTGCCCTATCTTGAACAAAGATTTCAAAGCATGAGATAATTGCCTTTTAGGGAAATTCAAAGACTGTAAAACTAATGGAAGAAGTACGTATTAAAAGTAAAAAATAAAAGGTTGCACTAGGAATAAACAGAAATGACAGAATTAAAACATACACACACAAACAAAAAGCTATTTGTTATTTTCACACATTTTCTGGAAACAATTTTAGCTTATTTTTTGTTTCTTAGGTGTTATTTTTGTGCATAGTACTGGCATTTTGTAATTTTCTTCCCTCAAACATTGGACTTCTAGTGTTTCTATCCTTTTCTGCATAGGTGTCTTTAAAAACCATTATCACTGTTTGGCAAAACCAGTATGACTAATGTGGCCTATTTTTAACAGATGTAAAAAGAAATTTCAGAAAACAGTAATAATTTTGGAAATATTTGCTCAATTCAAACATCCGGGGTATGAGGAACATCAAAGATAGTCTGTTTCAGACTCAAGTATTTGCTTTCTTTTTTAATCAAGCCCTTCCTGATCGTTTTCCACAGCTTGAAAATCTTAAGTGGTGAAATGACACAAAGAAGCAAACTGCTGCATATCAGGAAGAGATTACGAGGGTACTTATAGGGACCAATGTTGTTTGGATGTAAACAATGTTGCACACCTTTGAGTTAGAAATTTTAAAGCTTTCTTAGAAAACATTATGAAATTTTACCTTTCTTTATAATTTTCTACTGTTTGTAATTAGCTGCAATGCATGTCAATGACACTACTAAAATGAGGCACCCAAGGCATAACTACTTTGAGAACATAACTATTTGGCAGCAGCCCTACTTGGGAGAGAAGGAGTAGGAACAGGAAACTTTGAAAGAAATTAATTTGAAATCAGCCTGCTAAGAGCCTATCATAGAAAATCCACTACATTTTTATATAATTATGTTTCCTCACAGTATTTTTCATATAATTAATACAAGAATATGATAAAGCATGAATATAATAAGGCTTAGAAATTATCTAGAAATGTTTAAATCACAGATTGGTTTGGGTTGGAAGGGATCATCTAGTTCCAAGCCCCTGGCCATGGGCAAGGACACCTTCCATGAGACCAGAATGCTCAAAGCCCCATCCAACCTGGCCATCACACTTCCAGGGATGGGACATCCATAACCTCTCTGGGCAAACTGTTCCAGTCCTCACCACCCTCACAGAAATTAATTTCTTCCAGTAACTAATTTAAACCTCCTCTCTTTCAGTTTTAAACCATTCCCCCTTATCCTATCACTACATGCCCTTGTGAAAAATCTCTCTCCATCTTTCTTGCTGGCTTCTTTCAGGTAGTGGAAGGCCACAATTAGGTCACCCTGAAGCCTTCTCTTCTCCAGGCCAAACAATCCCAATTCTCTCAGCCTTTCCTTATAGGAGAGCTGCTCCAGCCCTCTGATCATCTTGGTGTCCTTCCTCTGGACTTGCTTCAACAGGTCCATGTCCTTCCTGTGTTGGGGACCACAGAGCTGGATGCAGTGCTCCAGATGGGGTCTCACCAGAGCGCAGTAGAGGGGCAGAATCCTCTTCCTCGCCCTGTTGGCCACGCTGCTTTTGATGCAGCACAGGACGTGGTTGCCTTTCTGGGCTGCGAGCACACATTGCTGGCTGACGTCCAGCCTCTCATCCAGCAGCAACCCCAAGTCCTCCTCAGCAGGGCTGCTCTCAATCTGTTCATCCTCCTCAGACTGTACTGACAGCAGGGGTTGCCCCAATTCAGCAGCAGCACCTTGCACTTGCCCTTGTTAAACCCCATGAGATTCCCATGGGTCCACTTGTTTGTCCAGGTCCCTCTGGATGGCATCCCATCCTTCAGGTGTGTCAGTTGCACCCCTCAGCTTGGTGCTGAGGATGCACTTGATCTGTCTCTGTCATTAATGAAAATACTAAATAACACTGGTCCCATTACAGACCCCTTGAGGAACACCACTTGTCACTGATGTCCATGACTCTCTGGATGTGACCTTCCAACCAATTCCTTACCCACTTAACCGTCCACCCATCAAATCCATCTCTCGTTAGTTTAGAGAGAAGGATGTTGTGGCAGACCATGTCAAAGGCCTTGCAGAAGTCCAGATAAATGACATCTGTAGCCCTTCCCATGTCCACTGATGTGGTCACTCCATCACAGAAGGGCACTAGGTTGGTCAGGCAGGACTTGCCCTTGATGAAGCCATGCCAGCTGCCTCAAATCACCTCCCTGTCCTCCACATGCCGTAGCAGAGCTTCTAGGAGGATCTGTTCCAAGATTTTCCCAGGCACGGGGTGAGGCTGACAGTTCGGTAGTTCCCAGGGTTGGGAACTCCTGTCTACCCTTTTTAAAGATGGGTACAATCTTTCCCTTTTTCCAGTCACAGTTACATTAATAGACACCAGTGTGTTTCACATAAACAAAAAAATAACAACCCCCCCCAAAAACCCAAATGAAAAAATCCAACCCAAATCCAACCCAAACCAAACATCTGCCTTTGTTTCAGCCTTGAATTTGATATTTAAATATACATGTGGATACAGACATCAGAAATAACAGCTATTGAATGATTACTTCTGATGCACCTGCAGATGTTCCTGCCAGGTCAACAACACCTGCAGTTTGGAGAAGTACGTTCAATTACTCTCTTCTGAAACTTGACTGTTTTAATCTCTTATGCATGGAAGTTCACAAGTACTTCAATCAATTTAGAGAGTTAATGGCAAGAACTGTTCTATGAGGAAATTGTATCAGGCAAACATGCAGTGCAATTCAGAACAGAAATTACATGATTTAAGAACTTGCTTTCTTTTTACTTTTAGGTGATTGTTTCACATTTGAGTTCTGCACTCAGGGAACAGAATTAGAACAGTTTTCATTTAAGTTGAGACTTAGACTCAGCTGTCAGTAAAATTATTTTGTTTTGGTTCTAAGAAAAAGTAGTTTTTTAAGTGGTCAGGAGAGACAAATTGGTTTGGACCAATTGATGACATGAGTTTTGGTTTACTGAGTGGAATGTGGGGAATAGCATGAAAAGCAGATGATGGAGAACAATTTTGGAAGTGCAGTGAGAGGACTTCAAGAGGCACATGGATAGTCAGTTTTCTATGAAAATAATGCAATAGAATGAGTGATAATGCAATCTCTGACAGGATAATTTAGGGGAGTTGTAGATTCTTTGAAAGGAATCTCCTTATCTCCTCTCTTACCATGTCAGGTAAGTACATAAAAAATTACCCTGACCCTTGTCTGAGTGAAACCTGTGTAACTACTGTTCTGTTTCCTCTCCCCAACCCCTGTTTTGGGGTTGAAAAGAAATTCAAATGAATGTATTGGAAATGAATGGCACAATGTTTTGGTCCAGGTTTTGGTTGCAAGGATCGGGGAGCACAAAGAGATCCTGGGGCATATTTTGGCACATACAGGCCTTGCAGATTACAAGTGTATCAATTTCATCATCTTTATCTAGATACCTGTTAAATGCTTGAAAATTCTAAACACGTTGCAATGCATGTCTGTTGGATACAAAAGAAAAAAAGGACAGAGACTAAATCATCAGAGAGAATTTAGCAACTGAGAGTACAACTGAGACCCTCACCAGTACCTGACAGACACAAACACCTGTGTTTCTCAAAATGACTCAGGCAAAAAAGCCCCAAAAATCAAACCAAAGGAAACCAATTTTTTCTCCATGGTTTAAGGCCCAGGAGAGAAAAAGTGCACTTATGGTAGTAATGCTAAAAGACGAAGATTACCTCACGGTCATTTAGAAGTCTCTCCAAATCTGCTGCCATTTGATTCTTGACACGCAGCAAAGCTGTCTTTTCTTTATTTAAAAGACTGGTAAAAAGAGGATAGGAAATGCAGTAATAGCAACAGATAATCTCTTTTAATCTCGTATTCTGGCTGAAACATGCATTTTCTAAAGCTAAATACTGGCAACAATAAAAGTCTGCTTGAGTAATTGTATCTGATGATCGTTTTCTATATTCAAGCACCGAAATTTTTATAAATGGGCCTGAATGTACTGATACACACAAAATCTTATTTTAGTCAAACAGAAAAACTATTCAAAGCCTTCATAAAATGTTTTTGTCTTGTTTTGTTTTTTTCTCTGAAGGGTAATTTAATTATCAGAATATTCTATTATTATCTCTTGGTTTCTTCTAGGGAAAATGAGCTTATTTTATAAGCAAAGTAAGGCTCCTTATATCTACACTTCCATATCAAAATGTGGATTTCTTTGTTGTATTCATCACTAGCAACACACACTGTTCTCAGTATCACGTCTTTTTATACTACTGTATTTAGAATTCTGAAAATAGCAAATCGAAGGAAGAATAACATCCAGTTCTCCCTCTTTTAGCTGTGTAGTTTCTGTGAAAACTGTAAATGTATTTTTGTTATTTTTTATTTTTTATTCCAGGCTAATGCATGGGATCAAGTTTGTCCTATGAACCAAGCATGAAAACTGTTTTAGCATGAAGGCATGCTCTATTAGCACAATGTCAAGTTTACCTCTAATTGTTCTTTTGTTTTGTAGTTATACAATATGAACATTTGAAATGTTTAGCATACATATTGTGATTCCAGGCAGCAGTTCTATTATAATTAAATGTATTTTCACACTTAGCCCCAACATGAGTTTCTAACAATAAACTTCAGACTAATGAATGCATACATATAATCTAGTTTGTTAAAATAGCCACAGAGATTTTCTTGGAAGACCAATGTTATATATGCCATGAGCATGACTTAAATAAATAGGTTGTACAATATAAACCGTAACATAAATCAAGAACTATGAAAAATGCAATTCTGCATATGGAGTGCAAATATGTAATACTGAATACAGGTCAGGAGTTCAAAAGCAAATGTACTAAAATTTTATAAATGGAATGGAGCAATTACATATGTTGTAAACACAGTTTATTTAATATTTCCAGTATCTGATCCAGAAATGATCAACAAAATAAATCAATCTTTAATTGGCCATGTATCATCCACTTGTTTCGTATAAGGAACATCCTCCTTTGCCCCAGAGATTTTCTGACAGTTCCTTGCAAGCCCTGTATTGTAAATTATGAGTGTCAATTCCTTCTAGGCATTCATTAATGCTCAGAAAAAAAATGTATGCTTTTGCCAAATTGCTAAGCTGTTTCAGCTATTTAAAAAGAAAGCAGTAACATTTATGAAAAGTTATAAAGATATTTTAATATTTTCAAGTGGTTTTTTTCTGTTACATTTTTAATCATGATGAAATTGCTGTACTACTTTTTTTCCTGGGTTCATGTGTTGTAAGTTACTGGTATGTCACTTTGTCATGAATTTCTGTATTTCCTAAGAACATAAACTAATCCTTCAAGAGGCTGGCAAACTTATTAGAGAAGCAATAACAAAAGTTTCTCAATGACTTAGGTAGTGTACTGAATAAGCATAAATATCACTGTTTATGACTTAACCAGAAGTTCATGTTCAGGTTTGATTTCATCTACAGAACAGAACCTATTCTACTTATACCTTCTGAAACTAGGTGACATGACTGATCTATATGAAGCAGTTCTAAATTTCTTTGTTTATAGTCAAATATAGGACATAGACTCTATAACATTCAGTAGCACTTGATGTGTTTTCTGTCATACATACTAAAATAGAATTACCAAAGCATGTGCAGACTTTAGATTTAGTAGTTTTGCAATACTTATGCTTTTTCATCATTGCAGATAGAAGGGAATAAATCCTGTACTTCTGAAAGAATACTGCTAGAGAGGCATATACACACGTTAACAGCAAGAAAGCAGTTACCAGACAGAATGATAATATATTCACACCTATAATGACTATGTAAAGCAGAAATACCTTCAAAAGTTCTGTTTTGGGAAGAAGACTGACCATTTCAGTCACTGTTTTGAAAATGTTCTGAACCAGCGTCTTGGACATCAGCAAAGAGGTTCTAGCTTTAAACTACCTCATACTTTCATCAAAGAGTAGTTTAACCTGATCCAGTTTTAACTGGCAGTGCAACAAATCAGAGAGCAGCTTTACAATTAGTTTCAGATGACCTAAGTGAAAACTGTTGCTGAAAGATAATCCTTCCCTTACCACATTCTGGTAACCTGCTCTTCGTGTTGGTACTGCAAAATTTGTGACCATATTAAGTAGGCCCTTTCACTGATCTGGATGGAAGCTGGAGTCTTTTTAAAGGGTATTTTTCACATGGATCACCAAATTAACTGGATTTACCATGTACAGTGGAGACCCACAGCTGAAGGCGAGGATGAGAGTGCTCCATTTGGTGACGGAGGGCCTTAACTGCCTTGCTGTGATTCTGAAACCACAATCTATGAGTCTAGACAAACCAGCTTCTCACACTGCAGCTCAAGAGTTATAATTTTGATCTGAAGAGACAGGATCTTCTTGACCAAGTGTAGACCACGCTGTGTTCCACGGTCCTGGTCACCGATTGCCTCACTCTGCGTGTAGAGAAGGTGCCCTTTGTGAGATGTGGGGGCTATAACTGTAGCCCCAAAAGTACAGGTTAGAGCACCAACTGAAAAGAAGTGCAATTCCTGCTTTTTCTATGTGCTTTTCTAGAAGAAACCGAAATGTCTGGGAGAATATTCAGTTTCATTCCATCATGCTTTTAAAGCTTAGCCAGGTATGAATCCAGGTACCAGGAATGCAGGACTTACCACAAAATACTTGTCATATACATACACATTGCTCATAGCAACCACTGGTTTGTTTTGTTTTCTTCACTCAGGATCTAAAGCCAAAGTAGCTTGGATTTTATAAGTAAGACATTTTTAGGTTACATAATTTTTCTGGAGAATGGATACTAACATTTCCCAGTTTCAGACTTATAAACCCTTTTCAATTTGGGCAATTAAGTCATGTTAATGCTTAAGTTTAAATATACTAGCTACTATCCTGTTCAGAAGCTTCTATTATTAGATATTCTGAATACTGAACAGACTAAACAAACATGGTTTAATACATCACTGGGTTTTATTATTACTTCTATTCAGTTCGAAAAAAAAGCAGGTTTCTTTTTCAGTGAACTGTGTACTCCAAATGCTGTAAGAAATACGGATTGTGCCTTTCTGTTCATTTCCGCTTACAGCATGAAGTTGAATAGCCCAATCTCAAATTATTTTTTTGCATTTTATATTCAGATACAAATATTACCATCAAAAAAATCAAACACAAATAGTATATGTGAAGGTTTTGTACATGAAATGGAATATATAATATAGCCATATAGTGAAGGTATCCCTTCTCTGCCAATTACAGATTAATAGTTTGGAGCAGATGGTTAATTATTAATCTAAGTCAAATTTTGTTTTTAAGTCACATAGCTAGAAAGAGAGGTGTAAAAAGTTTTGCAAATAAAAGTTCTTTAGAAGAAAGAATACATGACAAATTAGTGCTCTCTTATTGAGCAGGCAAATGACCACAGCTTAGATTTTTAAATGGATTTAGAAGAGTATTGCTTAATGATTTTAATTGGAATGCTTCAGAAGGGTTAAAAAAATTTATTAAAAAAATATCCATGAAATGTCCAAATTGAAACTACTTTTTCAAAATGAAAAAAAAAAATTCCAAACAACTTTTTAAAAGTTGTATTACAGGTCAGAAAATGTAGAGAAAATTATGTATTTCTACAGATTTTGCTTGGACCATTTCTCAGGTAAACTTAAGTAGCATTGGAATAAATGATAGATATTTCACAGAATGGTAATATTCTCATAAAAAGCTCATTGCCACTCTGTGATGGGAAAAACTTATCTAACACTGTATGCCAAGCTTTATGTTTGGATGGCAATTAGAGAACCCAAAATGTTTAGGTAAGGAACATTTCAGTACAAAGCTTCTTAGTGAGCAAAATCCTTATGTGTCTTCTAGATTTGCCACACAGTTAAGGCTTTTGAGGAGTGCTTTTGGGTAAGTGAACCTCTTTTAAAACCAGCCACTGGTACTGAGAAATTTGAGTAAGTAACTGCATTTAAAATAAATATCCTCTCTTCATGAGTGAAGTCTTGTTTAATGTCTTCAGTTATTTATAAACCTAGATGTTTTAAGCAGAAAATTATGTACTATAACTACAATTACCTCACTACACACATAAGAATGAAATTCAGAGATTTGTTTTCCCACAGCATGACAGTTACAAGCATTTCTTTTCAAAAGGAATGCTAAATGTGTTATTTTTGTTTCTGACTAAAGAACTGTATGCTAGAGAGATTTCTTTATAGTAGCAAGGAGTCATCCTCACACATAGCACTACTCTTATTAAACCAGTGCTATTTATTTTCATTAATGAGAGTGCTATGTGGTCTAACATAAATAAGAAGTTACTTAACAGAATATTTTGAGATATGTGGACCACCTATAAATTCACCCTGCAGATGCTCTGTCACCCAATACCAGAGGTTTTGTATCTGAAACATATATGCAGGTGCATTGGCTCAGTGCACAAGTGTTCTGCTTCCAGAGCCATTGAGTTCTCTTCAAGGCCAAGTGCCAGCACAGCCCATAGGCTGTCTGGGAGAATTCTAAGGGTATGGGAATGAGAGTGGTAGTGAACATTAGGTGTGGGCAACACCTAATAGAGCTTCCATTACCCCTAAACAACCTCTCCTTTTGTCTTTGAGTGGTAATACACTTGTGCCTTCACACAGAATCTATGCAGTGACATCACCACACCTTTAATAACCTGGCAATGGGTCCCTAAGTTGTTCATGCAAATAACTAACAGCTATGACAGTTGCTCAGCTAAGCACTTACCCCAACCACAACAGCTCTTGCAGCTCCTAGTGAAGGTATGGCTAAAGACCTACAGAGCTGTGTGAAAGATGTCCAGAACAGACACACTTCTCAGCAAGCCACTAAAGTATCTCCAATTCTGGTAGAGTATAGTACTTTAAGAGATTAATTCTGTCTGGTAGGTATTTTGACTACTCCTTTCCTTTCAATGAGAAGTTGGATGGGGCTTTGGGCAACCTGGTCTAAGTGGAAGATGTCCTTATCCATGGCAGAGCGGTGGAACTAGATGATCTTCAGAGGTCCCTTCCAATCCACACCATTCTGTGATTCAGTTTGACAGCTATTGACACAAGCAATCTTGTGCATTATTTGAACAGTCCTTCCAAGTGAGGAAGACATTTTGATATGGAGGGTCTCAAAGACAGCTTTAGCTCTAGAGGTAATGACACTTAAGGATGAAGGCACGTAAGTTGCTCCAGGGGAAGTGAACTTTGAAGACCATGTTGAAAGGAAACTTAGATGGATCTGCAGGACTTCTCAAAAATATTATATCAAAATGGTCTGCCTGAATCTGTCCCATTCCTGTTGTAGAAATAACTGCTGTCAGAAATGACACTTTAATAGAATTATGAGAGTGGAGAATCCTGAACACATCTGTTGCCTGTAAAGGGACCACATTATAAGTGACTTTAGGCCATTTTGTGAAAAATTTGTAAAGATATGGCCCAAGAACATCCAAAATGAGATTTCAGTCATAGATAGCCTTCCTCATAACTGCCTTCCTCTTGAGCTGATTTCAACAGGACGGTCTATTTCATCATAGAATCAAGCTCACATCCAGTAGCAACCAACAAACTTCTCAATAGACACGGAAATAAAAATTATTGCAGGTTGCTGCAAAACATTTACAAGGTTGCAAGAAAGTACTGACCCATCATCCTTGGAAATCTGCTGGAACCTAGTCACCTCAAGAGTATGTTCTAAAAAGATTATTGGCTGTGATCACTGTGTACAGAAGCCAATTATGGATTAAGACTAAAAAAGTAAATTCACTTGCAAATTAGTCCTTGCTGATCCCTCCACACTCAAGTGAGACATGATAGAGAACACTGGCACTGATAACACAGCTATGACTACTCTGCTTAGGGAATCCATGATTTATATAATGCAGAACTGTCTTTCTTGATGAGCAGATGACATAAAAACACAACACAAAAAGAACATTCCTGCACCACAGATTCTGCACACAAAAAGGAAGGAAAATCACGATCAAGCATAGGGCAGCTGTAAGGGTAAAACTAAGTATCCAGTCTTGATTATGAGGGTGCAGGCATATTGATATTACATTGATTTATCTAGAGTCTGGTACTCAAATATAAGATTTTAAAAATATATTAAAAAAATCACTAGTATTTTTAAAAATCTGTCTGAAACAAGAATTCAAACACTTTTCCTGTTAGCTGGTACTAGTGAAATTGCTTTTTAGAAATACAACTAATGCATTTATTGTATTTAAAATTAAAAAAACCCCATACTTTGTGTAACTGTAGCACAAATTAAACCTCAACTTAGAGAGGCTTCTGCAGAATTGCAGTATTAACTATTAATTACAGGTAATGGTTGAAAGAACAATTTTTTTTTAAATGGTCTTACAAATATTAAAATTTTCCCTCAGCTCTGAGATACAGAGAAACCAGGCTTCATAAACCATGTTTAGTGTTTTCACTAATGCTTTTCTAATAACACCAACATTATCTGCAGAATTTAGGGCTCTCCTTGAGGAGCATTAATTCTCTGAACTCATCCTCTCAAAAATATTCCACACACAAACCAACAAAATGCTGTTTAATAAACTAAGAGGGATAGGAATAGTGGGCTAAATCTTTTGATCCAGCACAGCTTCACTTGGCATATATTTGGTAGGGATTATCATTAATTTACTTAAGTCCCATTCTGATTCAGTTCTGGAATAGCTGGGAGTTAGACTCGGCCACAAAGTAATCTGAAATCACCTAAGGGATATTTTAATTTAAAACTGTCATCAGTTTCCAATCTGCAATCCAGCAGATTCCAAAAGGTTATCCTCATGACAAAAGACTGCTTGAATGTAATGGTTCCCTGGTTAGAAATCCCTTCCGCTAACATTCCTCTCACTTATGGGAAAGCAAAGGACCAACATTACCAATTTTACCAATTATGATTTCTCTTGTGTGCCGGGGAATAGCAGCAATTTAGAACCTTTGTTTTGAATGTGGAGTTATGAATAGCAAAATTAGGGACTACAAATTGTACCAAAAGCCCTGAGACATTAGACTGTTTCCAAGAATTTCACTGGCCTACAAAACAAGGCAAACTAGGGGAATAATAGCTGTTTTTAGTTTACAAGGAATATTGGAAACGAGAGGAAAAAAACTTCTTACCAAAATATTTGATGTACAAAGTAAGTGTCACTTTTTTTTGCTACAATATTTTTTTGTCAGACCACATTTTCCTTTACAGGAACAGAGACTAGTGGTGAGCACACCCCAGCTCCCCACAGTAGAATACTGCTGGTATGTTTACCATGAATGGTCACACTGTGGGGAAGATCCATTTTCTTCCTTAACCTGAGGCACTTCAAGATGAAAAAAGTTCCCTTTACAGTTAATGGAGAGTAACAGGCATCTCTAGGAAATGACTCACTCCATCCAAAATCTGAATTGCTTTTTGGAGATGTCACTTCCACCATGAATTACTAAGGAAAGTTGACCTCAATCCCTAATTTAGGTACCTTAATTTGTAGGCTAAATTTAAGGTGAATACCTGGGCATACAGATCATTTCCAATGAGCCATAGAAACTCCAGAAAATCAATGTTAATAATGCATTCAAGTTCTTACATATTTTAAAGTATGAAACATACACTTTCAGAAATGACCTCATCTATTTACTTCCTTTCTTTTCTAGCTTTTGAGAGACTTTTGGACTACTATGTGAATAATGAAAGACATTTTCCTATTACCATCATCTAAAACTGTATGATGCTGGGAAGTTGGTCAGTGGTCAGAGAGTTCTGACAGACAAATATAACAGCAAATCAGAGACCCTCCACCAGAGAATAAGCTCTACTTATGCCTAAAATAACCTTTGCTGGTGGACTAGTCTATTATTTTTCTCTGATTATATTTCTTTATTTTTTACTTTTGTACATCTAGTGTGCCATTCTTTCCTTTTACTCTCCCGAATTTTCCTCTACTTCATGGGAGCTCTTCTCAACTCCAAATTCACTTTAAACCTGACTGTCATAGCTGCTTTTCCAAACCTAAAGCCCCTTTTTCTGACATTATGAGTGAAATCACAGATACTAGAGTTCCAGCATAAAGACTGGAGTTCATCAATGATGAAGTGTTAACATCTCCCACTTTGAGGCCAATTGCAACATTTTTTTCTAATGATAAACACATAAGTAATTTCACTTTCAGTTCAAGAGAAAGTAAAAAAAGAAATAGTGATTTTAATTACCTGACATCTTTTTCAAGTTGTGTAATATGTTCTTTCTGTTGACTTATTTGAGAATCTCTCTGATGCACAGTTTCAATGAGATATTTGTATGGCTGTTGCGCTTGGTTCAACAAAGAATTTGCTCTGTCAAGCTGCCAAAAAAAAAGGTATTACTACTAAAAATTTTATAATTTATAAAGCACAATTACTTGATTATTATTGAATTATTATTAGATATTATCAATTTTTACCAGTTGCATAATAATATACAGCAGTCACAAGTATTGAGGCCATGTTACTGAGAACACAGCTGCGTTGGGCAGGGCACATCTCCAGGATGAAGGACCACCACCTCCCTAAGATCTTGCTTTATGGTGAACTTGCCACCGGCTGCCGCAAGAGAGGAGCCCCGAAGAAAAGATACAAGGACTCCCTGAAACAACATCTCAGCCTTGGCCATTGATCATCATAACTGGTCTACTCTGGCCTCCAATTGGGAGGCCTGGAGACACACTATCTATAACGCTGCTGATGCTTTTGAGAAAGCACGCAGGATCACCCTTGAGGAGAAAAGACAACGCAGAAAGAATCGTGCCTTGCAGAATATACCACCTAAGGAGTCTTTCTGCTGTGCCTTTTGCAACTGGACATGCCTATCTCGTATTGGCCTTTTTAGCCACCAACGTGCTTGCAACAAACGTGGGTAGAGCCCTTCCCAAATCTTCATTCACGAAGCCTGACCATGATGAATAATATACACCCCAAACAAAAGAAAAGGGGAAACAAACCACCTTTAAATTACTAACTAGTATATTATCCTCCCAGTTTTTTGTTCTAATTATTTGTTATTTTCACTGCAATCATGCTACTCTCTACACTTCCCTAATCTGCATTTTCAAGAGTTTTAATGTAACAGCTTCCACTGATTAAAAAAAATAAGAACAGTCAATACCTCTGTTTGTGGTGTTATTGACTGGTGACTTTTTAAAAACAGTATAGTATTACAATAGAATTTTCAGCTCAGAAATTGAATCTAGATAAAAATACAGTCCAAATGGAAAAAAAAAATCCCTTTCTTGTCATCCATTACTCTGTATGAACAGCAAAATCCAACAAGATGTTTAAAAGACTAGTATAAAGTAACTGTCATTCCCATAAGTAGGAAATAAACCTTTCTAGCCTTGCTCCCTGAACAAATTAGGATCACTAGGTTTAACAATCTTGCATGATATGGTCTGCATCTTGAGCAATATAACAAGATCATTCACTAAATTATGTACAGACTGAAGATCACACAACAAGATTTAGTAGTTTCAGCAGCTGGAGTACACACAAGTCATGAAAAAATACAATGTCATGGTGAAGGCTCAAAAAAGGCATTCAGTGGCAAGCCCGCTACTCAGCTAATTAATTTCTTCAGTCAGAGTACCATTTTTTCTGTATACTGACTTGCTAGTTGCTTTTTAAGTTACCCAAAGACCACATTAGCCTTCTAGACAAAAGGGACTCTATCTATCAGTTCTGGCACTGCTGTTCAAATCTCTGCAAAGTGAATTAATTCTAAAATTTAGACTGGACTCTAGATGTAGTACTTACAGATCACTACTTTGCAGAAGCTGATATATAGGCTTCCACTTAAACTGAGAGTAACAAAGTGAGTTGCAGAGGCAATAAATGGATTATCACTAGCTGAGGATCTTTCTTGGATCTGGTCATGAGAATTCCTTTATTCTCTTTGTCCTAGGCACGGTCAACAAACCTTCTGTAGTAGAAAGAAACTCTCAATACCTACTTTAACACTGCAGGTCACTGCTACACAAAGCATCAGAAACAGGACTTTAAGGAAAAATTCTTTTCTAATGCTGTATCACACTGTCAAAATAGATAGGATCCTGCAGTTAAGGGAAACCTGACAAACTGTAATAGGACTAACAGAAGACTGACAAGTTTTTTTTTCAGTAGCTGAGCTTTTCCATAGGATTCCAACTTTCAAGTAAGTACAGTATATCAGACTTCCTTAAAATGAATGAAATTATGGAGAAGTCAGTATTTTCTTCTTGGTAATGCTGAACCTTCCCAGAGGATCAATATGATTTCTTTCTGTAAACTCAACAGCAATTGTTTCAAGGACAGACCAAAAGAAGTCTTAGAGCGTCCATTTTATTTATTGAATTATTTTTCTTTTCCACCCTCCTTTAAAAAGCTAACAAAACCCAGTTGTATCTTAAATACTGCACCGAAATAGCAGTATTTAATGCAAATTCAAAACTAAGAACTGATACAATCACTTTTGCATCAACTTTTTATCCATTTTCTAGATTTCTTCTAAATGACTGAACAAACTGTCAATCAAAAGAATAATAATGGGCTCCTCAAGCATGCTGTAGTTTACAGGATTTCTCTTTTGTTCTTAAAAAAAAATAAAAATCAAGAAAGTTACAACAGCTTGGAGTAAAAATCTATCTTGGCTCAGGGAATGATTTAAAGACAGCAAACACAAGTTTAAGAACTTTAACTATATAGAAAAAGATAATAGATAGCAATCAGCATAAAATATGAAATGCAGGAAATTTACCACAGGAGCTACAACTTCAAGGGGGAAGTTGATACTAGCAGACAAAAAATGGGAGCAAATAAATTCTAGAAACAGTACAACCCAAACTGGCAGAGACACAGTAAAACTGTATATAATGCTGATGAAAACACAGAAGTTTGAATACAGTTTTTGCCATCTGTTTGAATACAAGTCAGATGATCAGCTTGTGTAACATAAGAACAATGGACTACTTTCCACTCCACTATGTTCACAAGTGTAAACTCCTTGTGCACATACTGAAGGATGGCAAGCAGTATGGCATAAGTTATTCTTATCAAACAAATTACCTATAATCATATGCAAAATTAAAAAAGGAAGAAATAAATCTGCTGAAGTGTTCAGACCTGAATGCCAGACGTGAGTTTAACTGAAAGCAGGTCTTAAAAGATTTTATTTACACATAAGAGTTTGATGTTAGTAGACTGTGCACTAGCTATCTGCAAAATGTTTAACTTTGTACTGGATTACATTCAGATCTAAACTATAAAATTAAATTATAAAAATCAAGAATTTAACGGCAGAATAAAAAGAGGTGAGGATGTTCGAGTGGAATTTTGCCAGAATTTGAACTAGGGTCACTGGTACTCAATCTTTCATCAGTGATCTAGAAGCAAATATAAAGCTAATGTGGGTAAGAAACATAATGAAGTGAAAACCAGAAAGATTAAAGATAAAGAACAGTGATAGGGAAGAATACCAAGCATAGCAATAGATTCACCAATTTCCTGATGTCTGCAAGTAAAGATCTGAAAGAATATGTTTCAGTCAAATACAAATTACTAGGATATACTTAAGAAGAATACATAACAAATTATAGTATTGGTCAAAAAAAAACAACTTCACTGTTCATGTATCTTTCATTAAAATACTATATATAATCATATATATACATATAAAGTACATAAAATTCATAATTTAAAAATATTTAAAAAATTCAAATATTTGCACAGCAGAGTACTTGGGTGTAGTAATCCTAATTTATAATTACCATGATTTTAAAATCAAACTGTTAAATCACATTCCTGAAATTGTAAGCCTAGAAATTCCATAGTGGCAATATATCATAGAAAACATAGTTGTTCTTTGGTTCCTAAGAGAAAGTTAAAAGACAGTCCTAAAAATACCTCATAATATTAGTTTGTCCTAATTCTGGGACATTTCAAGCTAAGTTTTGTTTAGTGTTTGTTCTCTAAGTCGAACTAATATGTAATTTCAGGTATTATATACAGAATTTTAAAAGACCATTAAATTAAATTCATTGTAACAAAGACTCAAAAACCGAACAATTGTAGAAAAGGATTTACAGAAATGTCTTCAAAAGTGATTTAAGAGAAGAGCTGTATAAAAAGTAACAATGTATTCATTGAACAATTAAGTATCAAACAGAATAAACTAGTCTGGCCAGCTGGTCTTGTGTTCAGAAATCAAAACGCTCTGTGTCTGCCTCACATTCTTGTTTAGCCTCTAAAATAATTCCTCTTTCAATATTAGTTTCAAAATACAATAAAAACTTCTTTGAAAACTTTTATCATAGAGTTTTGGTTAATTATGAGGCCATTTTTTTACATCAAATAGATAATAAACATTTCATTTTATGAACAGCTGTTCTGCAATGTTTAGAGTTTCTACTGATTTGAATTTTTGTGTAGCAGTAATTTACCTCTTGTGAAATCTGTGTTACTTGTTCCTTCTGATGTTCCAGATCTTTTACAAGCAATGAGTTTTGCTTTTCTAGTTGCAGTAATCTTCTTGCCAAGTGAACACTGTACCAATAAAAATCAAGCTTAAGTTGAATTTTTTCCAACTTAGGCCTACTTTCCAAAATAGGCAAAAGAAATTCTCACACCATACTGCAGAACTTGATTGCCTTAATTTCTCACCAATGCTTAAATACTAATATATATCAACTACATAGTTAAACATGCTGCATGGTCAAATTTAGAAAAACAATGAAAATATTACAAAATGTAATAGCACTGAAATAGCATTCCCACATTTATGCCAATTGTAGTATTTTATACAAAGTAATTACCTATATAATTTTTCCAGTACTACACAGTTGCAGCAATACTGCCAAAATGCTTCATCTAATTATGAGTATTTACTTTTTAGCAACTTTACAGAATCACTGTAACAGGCTTCTCCTTAAATAATAGTTTAAAAAAACACACATCAATATACATTTCATAACGGAACAATGAAAAATGTAGTATTTTATCATTTTCAAAACAGAAGCAAAATTGTTTTGTCTGACATTTAATATGCTAAATAATAAAACACTATCGCCACTTTTTTAAAATAAACTTACATACAGTTGCAAATTACCTTGAAGAGAAAGGATTATTGAGACACTTAACAACCTAGTTAAAAATAAGATCCTCAATCTCCTGCACACTTCATGTCCAAAATCAAGAGTTTATCATCAATTTAACAGCACAGATCCATAGGCAGATTCAATATGCAATTGCAGAGCCTACTTCCAGACATCTAACCTAGTCTTCCAAACTATTATTAATCACAGTATCACAGAAGGATATGGAAGGGACCACAGTGGGTCATTTGGTCCAACCTCCCTGCTCAAGCAGGGTCATCCCAGAGCACATTGCACGGGATTGCATCCAGAGGGTTCTTGAATAACTCCACAACCAGTTCTTGACAATAATACGGAATCTATGAGAGGATAACCGGTCTAAAGCAGACTGACAGGGAGATTATATTTACCCTTAAGCTGAGGCTTACACTGTGTAAAGCTAGTTGAGTGTACAAAGTTTCTGTGAAAATTTGACCAGTCATAATTTCCACCTCCTCCTCAGTAAAATGGAATACACTTTTAGATTTGGAAGAAGTCTTAATATTTTTCATCTGTGTTATAAACCTACCCTTTCATGCAGAAATCTTTTACTTTTGCCTATTGTGAGAGGAATTACCTGCAATTTTCAATAGCTTTTACCATGAGGTTGGTTCTCTCAGTTCCTCCTACAAGGAGCATTAGGCTGTGTAAACAGTAACTGAGAAAAACAGAAGTTAATTCTCCTAACTAGTTATTTAGATTTTTGTTTAGGAGATATGTGTGAAGATCTCATCTAGCACAAAAGAGAAATGAACCACTTCTTTGACTAGTTGCTCTTAGAGTGTGAGGGAAAACTTGGGTACCTTCCTATGGCAACTTTAGGAATGCAGCCCATCCTAATTTTCCCAGCTACAACTATTCAGTGAACTTGACCTGAATTTGCAAGTTATTTAAGGATAACACAAATACGTCTTTCAAGCATACTCACTGATACATTTTTTGACTAGTTTTAGTTTAAAGCAAAGGGACAAAGGGACTGATCTGCAAAGACATCTTATTCTGGAAACCTTTTATTATAACTATACTAAAAAATTATGCAGTGCTAGAGAATGTGATAATTTATTGTTAGCAAACCACTAGAGTCAGTCTGGTAGTATTCCGCATTTTCTCATTTACACTCTCCCAAGCAGTTCCTAGGCATGGCTGAGAAGTTAGCATGGGCAAGCAAATCATTGCCAATGCGTCGTTCACGTGCAGCTTAACCCACAATGAGAATTTAGTTTTATGGAAATGGGATGCTACATGCCATTTGGTCTTGATGCTTCAGAGTGTTCCCAAGGATGTTTAGTTTAGTACTATGGGTGTATAGTGCCTATGTCCAAAGTAATTAAATAGTTGTTATTGGCAAGTAGGCAAAGAAGTACAGACCCCACAATGCCCTATGCTTGAAAATGCAGGTTTTGTACAAAGTTTCAGAAACTGAAGAGCCTGATGTGAACTTAAAAGAGCCCTTTATTTAGGATCCCATATTTCAGGGACCAAAGAGCAATGGACTCCAGAGCAATCCTAGAGACCACAAAACTTATCTGTGTTTCTTTAATGGCTCTAAACATAGAAGCTTGTGTCACAGAGTCTTTGCTTAAAAACTCTGGGAGCCAAAGGCAACACACACATTTTCTGCATGGCAGTTTTCCTTGAATCAAAACAGCAGGTAAACCATAGACAGACTTCTATGGCTTTTTTAATTTTAAAAGATAGAGAAAGTCTATGAAGTCTCCAACACCATTATGAAGGATTAAATCAGTTTTATTAGTCAATGCCTTTTGGAACAATGACATTCTGAATGACAGAGCCACTTCTAAGCTCAGAAAGTGTCTTCCAAGCATATCTGAAATCCTGGCCTACTGATCATCAGATTCAGTATTCAGCAGTGATTTAGCACAATTCTTATACATGTAAATAATCTAAACTGAATCTAATAAGGTAGGGAAAAACAAGGATATAGCCTGAAACTCAGAAAAGTTCCCAAACTATTGACAAAGGAGGAAGAAACTGAAGTTTTAGGAAATGATGTTACAGGACTCTCAACAGTCTCCAAAACCAGACCCACAACAGGGTTATGGAAGTTTTTTTTCACACCCCCACACCCCTGTTCTTTTCTTCTTCTTCATTTTTATGCAGTATAAAGAGAAATCTTACAAGGAAACAATCTGAAGAGGCTTAAAAGAGCAAATTAAGTCATGCTTAAGTTAAGCACTACATAAAATCTTTCATGGTAGTCAGCAATATGTAACTCGGTCCACAATAGGTCTAATCTGATTGACAATCATATCGACAACATTTGAAAAACAAATATATAGGGCAGAAGAAATAGTAGGTGGCCCATAAATCTTTGCTGAAAATATGAACAGACCACCATTTGCCCTTAATTCTCATTAGTAACTTTTGACATTAAATATTCTCTGTCATGGAGAAGGTGAGGGTTAAAAGAGACCTTCATGGAGAAGGTGGGTGTGCCCACCAACGATGGTGGAGTTTCTCATTTTGGTCAAAACCTACTACTAGTACAATTATGCAGCTGACTTTCCTGCACTTGAGCAATTGTAGGCGCACTTGGATCACGTGGAATAAGTCTCATCCTAGGAGAACCACCATCCTAATTTTGAACAACAGCAGAGGTTTTACTGTGGTCACAGTTTAAAAGTATTATGAATAAATCCACATTCATAGAATCATTAAAGTTGGAAAAGACCCCCAAGATCCAGTCCAACCTATGACTGAATACCACATTGACAACTAGACCATGGCACTAAGTACCACATCCAGTCATTTCTTGAATCCTTCCTGGGATGGTAACTCCACCACCTTCCTGGGCAGTCTGTTCTAATGGTCGACAACCCTTTCTATGGAGAAATTGTCCAACCTGAACCTCCCATGGCATAGCTTGAGGTAATTTCCTCTTGTCCTGTTGCTAGTTGCCTGGGAGAAGTGAGTCATAGTCACAACACATGGGCTCACAATGAGTCATTCAAATGTTAGTATTATTTCTTAAAGGCAATGCATAATATAAATTTATTATTTAAAAATGGGTATGATCAAGAGGTATGTTATTCACCTACATGTCATTTTAATCTACTGATCAAATTATCAAATTGGCCAAATCAGAGTAAACTGAAAAAATGTAAGTGGAATAAGATCCTGTAGTCATAAAAATGAAATAGGGATGCTCTGAAAACTTGTCTTTCCTAATTTCCTGACATATGTGTTTTTCTTACCATTAAATACAATAACCTTTAGGGTATCAGTAATATATTTCCTATTATATAAATGTAAAGAATGTAACTAACCTGTTTTTACAGCTGCTTAGTTTTATACAATAAAAATTAATCTTTCTGAAAGTCAATGAAAAGAGATCTTAAAAAGACTTCGAAAAACATGTATATGTTTATTCATATGCATCAACCACATTAACAGGTCCTAGTCCTCAATCTATTCCCATATACTTACGGAATTAAAAAACCTCCTTATGTTAATCAAACTGGATGGATTCCAAGAGAAAACATAATGCACTTATCTTCATTTAGTTTATCTTGAATAAGTAAATTCAGGAGGTACTTTTCTTTACCTTTGCTTTAGTCGTCTTTTGGCTGTTGTAGGAACATTAGCACCATATCCATACGAGAAGAGAACCCTTTCAGCTTCAAATTCATCTTCCACTGAAAAAAATTGCAAAAAGGTACTGTTGAAAAACAGTGTCAGAACTTACAAACTTCTAAGCAATTCTATTTATAACCCTACACATGGAAAAATATTTTTCTAGAAGCTAAATGTTCAGTTAGTATAACCTTCTGGACTTAAATGGAACAATTTTGTTCACAAATAACATTAATACAGTGCCATACTTTAATTTCTTACAACACTTTTTATTTTTATGATTAACATAAGACATGCAATAAGAAAGAAAAGACAAAGAGTTCAGAGGCTTTGAATATTCATACTATTGGTATGGTCACAAAATACATACTAGTAGTATAAGTTCAATTCAGCAGTAGAGGATTAGACTGTTTAAGTTTTTTTTCTAAATAATTAATTTTCTGTGCATATATGAGGATATAGAGGAAGATAAAATTAGGAAGTGTTTAAGGTGACAGGACATAACTAAGCCCATGGGACCAGAAGGGACACATCTGATGTTGCTGAGGAAGCTGATGTCACTGTGAGGCTGCTCACTATTATTTTTGAAAGACTATGGTGATTAGAAATTTCACCACATTTGAGGAAAACAAATGTCATAAACATCTTCAGAGAAGGGCAAGAAGGAGATTCTTATGTTTATGCAAAGTAAAAATATAAAAAATAATCTCTGCCTCCATAGATGATTGATTTTTGAAAATGCATTTCTAAGGAATTTAAACACATTACAATTGCTTTGAAAAGAAATCCCAATTGCAGCAAGATTAAAATATGTACAGATTTTCATATTTCAGCTTGTGAAATTCAGGTTTCCTCTCTCCTGTAAGATGAAGTGGGCCAGAAAAACAAAAAAAGAAAGAAAAAAAAGAAGTGTGTGTGTGAGTTAAAGGCAGGGGCAGAGAGATGGGGACAGTGAAGAGCGGTAAAGGGGGACAATGAGAAAAGGGGAGTGGCAGGAGAGAAGGAGGGAGCACAAGTGAACACCAGCCCAGGCAGCACACAACAGCTTTGATGAATCAAGTAGTTGGGAACAGGAGAAACAAACTGAGGAAATGACATAAGAGTCCTATCTGACTCATCTTTCCTAATGCTCAAGTACCTCAAAATCAGACATACCTTCACTTCTCAACAACTTGCACAATGCTATAGCTTCTGTCCTCACTTGCCTAATACCCTTGTAATGCTATTTTTAAAAAGGATTCTTAAAACACATTGAAGAAAGATAAAAGCCTCTAGTAGAGCAGTTATGATAAGTCACATATTTAGTTACGTGAAAAACAATACAGAAATTCCAGTAAGTATGACAGAAAAAGTTTACTAATGTGGCATTACAAATGCACCAGAACTTCAGGGCTGTTTTAAATATGACAGGGAACTCTCCAGTGCTGTTAAACACTTATGGTTCAGGAAAACATAAAAGTAATTTAGCTTGCTTTTGTCAATACCCTTCTTTTTGATCACAAATTCAGTGCTGCATGTTGCAGAAAAACATCAATGAGATCTTGTCCTGTAAATTCATATCTGTCAGAAGTGTTCAGTAAATGTCAGATCATGAAAACAAGCACAAAAAAATTGAAATGTTGTAGGTATCAAGTCAAGGTAATGTTCTGTATCAGTGTGTGCTTCTCTTCTCTTCTGACATTTCAGGTTCTCCACCTGACTTAGTGATGGAAAACATACATTTTACAAGTTAGCAGACACTTATTAACAACAGTTTTATACACTACTTGGCAAAACAGTGCCATTGTGAGGATATAGATAGGTTTGGTTTTTTTCTTAGGAAGATACTAACCATGGAAGCAAGAAAAAAATCAAACAACTAGTCTACAACAAAAAAACGCTAGAGTGAAGATTTTACCCTGAAAAGGAAGACTAGATAAATGCCAAGAAAGTTTACTTTTTTTATTCATGTGGAAACCACTTAGATGCTATAAGAAGTGGGTATATAAATTCTTGATAGTTTCCTGAACAGTCTGTTTCATATAATTTCAATATTAAAAAAGCGAGGCATAATGATGGGTTACTCATAGTACAAGTTCAGTGATCTTTTCCACATGCACATTTTCCAAAGGAAAAATTAAAAAGTTTATATATTTACTATTTATAATATATGTAATAATATATATATTATTTATATATTATATGACAAAAGCCACCTCACATGTGCAAACACACAGTTTATTAAAAAGTCCAGAGAACCCAACCTCCACTGGCATCCCCACATATTGTAAAACAGTGGAGGCTTTATGACTCAAGAGAAAGAAAGAAATATTATATGCTAGTTAAATATAAAGAAGTGACCACAGGACTGAAGACTAATCCTTATTACCGCTAAAATTCATAGAAAGTTAAAATTGTCTTCCACACAATGCCTCAGTCTAAATTATATTCCCCAGAAGACAGACTGAAGTTTTCCATAATATATTTAATTTGAAAAATACTTATATTTCCTTTCAACTATTTTTCTACCTTTAGCTATTTCTGACATGTAAATATCAGGACATAATTTGAGACACAGGAGGAAGTATATCTGTCTTCCCCTTTAAAGTGTTTTTTTTTTAAAAATCCTTTTTTTCTTCTGTTTTCCCTCAGATGCTAGTCTTAGTACTAGTGGTAGTATTAATCCTAACTTTCTATATCAAGTACACTATAATAATAGAAAGTTCATTATTAAATAAAAAGTAAATTGAAACAATATTAAACTGTAACACCTTTTTTTCTCCAATGAAATCAGAAAATGAAGTCATTATATTTTAAGAGAACAGTTCATTTGGAAACTTTTATTTCTCGTAGTCATATTGTAGCATAGACTGTAAATTGTAATTAAAATAGATACTTAAGAAGAAGTTAAGAATGATTTAGTTCTGTAAAATCTTTAATGCCATCCTAAGATGTGTAAGAAAATGTAAACCAGTGGAAAAAAACCAGCGTTTTGAACTCTATCTTCTCCTTGGAAAAAATTCTTTATTAATACATAAATACTCCTTAGACAAGTTTCTATATACACTTCCAAAAACATGTTACCAAATAAATATAAACATGTATATAGCAAATGTGCTTATGTTCAGACTGGAACCTTTGGGTAGTCAGGCCATTCTAAGTACAAGCTGCAGTGTATAAAATTAATAAACTATGTGCAGTCTAATTACTAAAAATTCCCTGACATCACTGCATCTTGGTAATACATACTTTGATATACACTGTTCTTTGTATATAAAGCTTATGAAATGATCTTCTACCTGGAACACATTATAAATTGTGACCATTTTTTGAGGAGCAAAGAAAGAGCAAAGGATAAGAAGATAGTTGAATTAGTTTAGAATCTTACTCTATTCTAGTTTAGAATTGTACTCTATTTACGAACAGGCTAAAAGACTTCAAGATTAGAGTCAGAGTTTCAAATTAGAAATTACTTGCTTTGTGGACTCATTTAGGCTGAGAATCAAATCAATAGAGGTTTTACAGAAATTTTGCTGTGTTTGAGAACAGACACAAATATTTTCAAGACTAATCAGGTATGAATTTAATCCATGGTTTAGTACTCAATACAGACTTAGCTGCAACAAACAAGTACTTAATATCCATTTATTATTAATACAACGCATGGAAGAATTTTCCTCCCCTTCCAATTAATTAAAGAATTCACATTAATCATGTATTATGAAACCTATATTTGTCTGTCAAGAAAGAGGGTTTCCTAATATTTAAAATAAATAATAGCAGAATCCTAAAAACCATATCCAATTATAATGGATTATCAGAATAAGGAAAAGAGAAATGACAGAATACTGAGATGATGTTTAATACACACAAACTTAGACATATGGATACACATTTACAGATACATTTAGAAACCTGTCATTAATATTTTCCATCAAAATAATTACTGTCTTTTACTTGTCAGGCATAAGGAAGGAGAATGACAGGCACTGTATTACTTTCCAAGTGCCACGAGAAAAACGAAATCTTGTCATAATGCCAGAAACACCCCCAGACAGAGTATAACTCGTTACAGAACTTACTTTCTGCTGTCTGCAATATTATCTCATCGAGCTCTTTTTCCAGTTTTTCGTAAGTATCTAGTCTTGCTTGAAACTCCGAATTCTGTGTTTGAAGCTCAATAATGCGTGTTTCACTAGAAGACTGAAGACTATAAAATTCCTTCGTAAGCACCTGTGAGAATGAATAATGAAAATACCAGAGATTCAGCATTACAGCTACTTTTGAAAGTGGCAAAATACAATACATGTAAAATGCATAGCAGTAGGATATTAAATATTTCATGTAACTTTTGCACAGCAAAGATTAAAATACTTTAAAAAGCAGTTATTTTTTCAATTATATGATTTTGCACAGATTACACTCTCGGGTCATGTCACTTATGCCTATCTCCAAAGGCATAACTCTAAGAATCACTGAAAAAGCTGCAAGAATTTTAAAGTTAGGAAAATCAAGGTAACAACTAAAAAAATTCACACATAGCAGTCAGAATAGCGTAAATGCAATTGTTTTTGTTGCTTTAATGGGATTCAGATTTCAGTTTATCAATTTTTTTAAACAAAAAACCTCATGTTCAAAAGTAAAACTTATAAAGGCCTGTATAATAACTAAAGTTTGATAGAGTGTGGAAACAACACTGACCACATAAATATACAACAAACTGGAATAAGAAAATTCTTGAGAAGTAAAATAGTAATCTATATGCTTTGCAGAAAAATCTCACCAAAACAGATAAAGTAATAACCAAGTGGGTACTGCAGCTAAATTTAATACTAGTTTCCTAAGTAAAAATCACACACATTCAGAATGACAAATGAATACAGATCTTGAGATACAGAAATATATGAATAGTGTACACAGCAGTAATACCAGATTCACTGTCAACACCACTAAGGAATGCACAATGCTTAGAGAAACAAGCCACCAGAATATAAAAAGATCAGTCTAGTGTCACAGAAGAAATAAATGTATAGATTAAAGCTCAGCAGCATATAAACAATCCCTTTCCTAGTTAGCAAGAGAAACTACTCTATGCCCCAAATAAAAGCAAGAGTTAGTTCACAAACCAGCTGTAGCTGAGCCACAAGACACTAGTGACCACACTAGGAATAAAGATTAGTATCCTAGAAGAAAGGTAAGGAAAAAACCTTACTACATAAATGTCATATATATGAAAGGAAATAAAAAACCCTAAGAGAATTCAATCATAAGGAACAAAAGAAAAAAACTTCAGACATCAAATATTTAAATTCTACAAGAACATTTCTTCATGAAAGAGCACTGGTTGAAAAGTGTCTCTCTAAAGAGAAAAAGAAGTGCCAAAAGTGTTAGTGGAATTGAAAGTCAAATATTCAAGTTATAATCAGATCAAATAAATATCCACAAAGAAAACGAAAATATAACTCGAACTACATTCTCCAAGTTTCACATGTCTGTGCAATTAAAACTCTGTTTAGCAACCTCTAAGTCTAGCAAAACTGGCATTCCCAGTGCTTGTGACCACAACTAACCTCATAAGCTAGTATCTGAATGTCCCAATACAGACAAAACAAGAAATTACAGTCTATCTAAAACTCTCTAATTCTGTTTCCACTCTATAGTTCCTGGGACCTGAAGATTGGCACCCTTTTCCAAAAAACAAAGTGCCAGCAATGGCAGCCTTTCTTCTACCCTTCCAGTTTGTGCCCTGATATTTGATTTAAACATACACTGACAATCTCATTTAAGTCTCACAAACTGGACTCTGTGATATGATTTTGGGACTAACTGTGAACAGGTGAAGAAATATTGTTTTAAAGTAAGTTTTCTCTGCAGAATATTCACATTTCCAAGACTAAAACAAGTGAACGGGATATGATACATTTTTGGAAGTACATGTTTGAAAGATAATAAATTCTAAGTTTGTAGAGATAAGCAGTCATTCAGCTCTACGTAAATAGGTGCACTGTGGGTGTAGGTGCCCAGACTGTGCCTCTCAGCCAAAGCAGTGGCACCTTCAGGAAACTATATTTAATTAAGGACAAAAATGCTGCATGGCAGTGAGGAGTGAAGGAAAAAATGTGAGAAACAGCCATGGTGCTGACACTAAGGTGAGGGAAGGAGGGGAGGAGAGGCTCCATGTGCCAGAGCAGAGGTTGTCTTGCAGCCCACAGTGAAGCAGGTTGCCCTCCTGCAGACCATGAAAGACCATATGGAAGCAGATGTCCACACTACAGTCCATAAGTACCCCAGGCTGGAGCAGGTGGACATGCCTCAAAGGCACTGCAACCTCTGGAGAGCCCAAGTATGAGATTTTCTCCTGAAGGAAAAAGCAGCCCAGAGGATCCACACTAGAGCAGGACAAAAGTGTGAGGAGAGAACCATGGAGAAGAGCTGTTAAGGACTGACTCAAACCCCTATTTCCCATCCCTCCCTGCACTGCTGTGGGATGGGGAGGTACAAGAGTCAGAAATGGAGGAAAGTTAACCCAGAAGAGAATGGAGTGGGGAAAGATGTTTCAGTTTTTGTCTTTGTTTCCCACCATCTAAATGTGTGTCAATTGGTAATAAGTGAAATTAGTTTTCCCCAGGTCAAATCTGTTTTGTCCATGATGGTAACTGGTAAGTGATCTCCCTATCTTTATATCAGTCCATGTACTTTATAGACTTATTTACCTCAGCCCCATTCTCCTCAGGAAGAGGAATAAGGGTGGCTGGATGGGTGTCTGGCACCCAACCAAGGTCAACCTACCATGCTAGGAGTAGCAAGTTTAGGTCTTTTCAATTCTGTATACACCATGCTCTCCTTCACTTTTTTTAGTTGTAAAAATTTGTTCCAGAATTGCATATCAATAAAAAGTATTTTATTATGTAACAGTGCTATTACAGATCCTAGTTTTAAATAATCATACTGAATTCACCGTAGCTGATCTGGTGAAACTGTCTTCTTTCCCTACAATTATCACATAGACTGACATAAGCAGTGTTGTGATACAAGCAGATATATAAACCTCACATGAATGATGCACTCTCTTCAACATCTCTCCATGAGAGATTTGCCTTCTTCCTCTCTCCGAAGTCTTATTCTCCACTAAAGTGATCAAACTTAATAAGCTTTGTTGTTCGATCCTACCTCAGCAGACTTTGGTGGAGATACTAATTAATTCATATTCTTTGTTACTTTGTTACTTTCCCCAAAAACTTTTCCATTTCCTAATTGAAAACAACTATATAATGCCCCATAAAATGTCTCTTTATATAACATACCTCCAGTTTTCTCTGATATTTCTCACATTCCATTTGGCACTGTGAAAGATTCTTAGCTGTTTCTTGTTGCAGGAGTTGAACATGTTCAGTTTCAAAGGACTTTAACTTACTCTGGTGAAGAAGTTCAGCTACTTTGCTTTCTGTGCCAAGTTGCATTTGTCTGTACCTGAAAGGAAAATGAAAAAATAAGTTTTAATGATTCAAAAACAAGTAAACACAGAATATATGCTAGTTCTGTTCATTACAGGTATAAATTTCGAGAACTAATACAGTATTTTGAAGAGCTTCATAGATATTAGTATGGTTATCTATGTAACTATTGTAACCTGTATTTGAAACATCATTAGGAAAATTCAATATTATAATGACAATGCAACACAATGTATGGAAAACTCAGTCTATGGCTTTCCTAAATATGTAGTTAATAATCAAATGACAATGACCTTACAGTATACCTTATTTTTCTTATTTTTAAAAATGTTAGATCAATGTGAATCTGTTTCTTGGCACACAAATGCATGTAGTGAAGTCTTTTCCTGGGAGAGATACTAAGGAAATGTCTCCTCTCTTCCCCACCATGTGTTATATGTGATAGGGAGAAGTGGTATTAGACATCAGTGATATCAGTGGTGCATCCCTTGGGATATCATGAATACCAGCAACACTGCTTTTTCCTGCACCTAAAGACTTGAAGAATTGTCAGACTACAACGGTGTATTAATTTTCACAGTCACTCAGAACCACAGGTCCTTCAAAAAAAGCAGAAATGAAGTATAATTTTGAGAAAATCACTACAATGTAATTTTAAGTGACAGATAAATAATATTCTACTCAGAAGTGGACTTCATCTATTTTACTCATTCATTGTACTTAACAGACAATCTCAAAAACGAGGCATAAAAAGGTTTGCTGATAGAATACGAAATTATTGGACTGTAGAAAATTAGGGTGAGGTGAAGAACAGTAGAAAACCTCATGAATCTTAGCATTAAATAAGACATGGAAATAAAGGAGATATATGCAAAGTAAATCACAGGTTTTAAAAATGCTCCTAACCACATACATAGAGTGATGAACTCCGAGCTGACTGCTTTCATTCATGAGTGAGATCTTGGGATTATAATAGATAAAGCCATTAAAACTTTGGTTCAGTTTTAAATAATGCTCAAAACTAGCATTTTGGAAATTACTGTAAAAGCAATAGGGAAAATACAGAAATCACTGTGTCACTTTGCAATTCCATGTTGCTGCCTGCATTACTGAGTGCTGACAACCATCCTAGTACTTCACCTCACAAGGAATAGAGCTGGTAAAGCATCAGAGAAGGGTAGTAAGGACTGCCTTTGACGACCAGCAACATTGCACACTTACACAATTGCACTGTGTGGAATAAATTACTTCAGCAAGCTAGGACTCTACAGCTTGGAAAAGAGAGGGGAAAGGAAGAAATAGGAAGCCTGTAACA
Source organism: Neopelma chrysocephalum (assembly GCF_003984885.1). Lineage (NCBI taxonomy): Eukaryota > Metazoa > Chordata > Aves > Passeriformes > Pipridae > Neopelma > Neopelma chrysocephalum. The sequence goes on along the minus strand of NW_020897694.1, from coordinate 14,293,359 downwards.
TCATGAGCAGCATGGAGAACGAAATAGGAGTCAACTGTATTTTCAAATAGATGAATGAGAAAGCAACTAATGAGGCAGAATGTAAACAAATATAAGTTGCTATTCATACATGAAAACTGTGAAATTCCTTACCATAAGATGCTGGGGATGCTAAAAATTAACACTTTCTCAAGAGAATACTGAACAACTTGCAGCAGAGAAATCCTTTGATAACTAGTAAGTGGAAGATGGTACTTCTCACACCAAAGCGACTTAACAAATGGTTAGATTGCCAAATGAACCTTTACTCTAACCCACCATGGTTGTTATGTTAGTTGCCATTTGTCAAATTGCAGTTGGAACACAATTCCATTCTACTTAGCATCTTATCTTCAGGTGGGATTGAGAGTGTTTAACAAAAACAAGGGGATTACTTCAGATATTTTCCCTGAGGATTTCAGATGTAGGAATGTTTCTAAGGCACAAAGAGGAAGCAATTTTCATGGAATTAACTTGAATAGAACAAACAGGTGCCATTATGATGCCTCTGATAATCACTCTGAAGACATCTGTGTATGTGTAAACAGTCCAATGCATGAATGAGATTGTTCTCACACAGGCTGAGATTGGAAGTTCTGCTTACTGAGCTCGTGAAAAGGTTTTTCTTTTAAAAACAATTTTCTTTTTCAATAGTAAGACATTTGTTCTCAGTGTTACTACACTCAAACTGCTAAATGCCAGTTACCTATCTAGATATCGACTACTACTGTCATTTTTGTTTGGGGACGCTTTTCAAGTGCTGATAATTTAAGTATTTCATCACTCCTTCCTGACTGTATGTTCCTATTTTCATTTTATGATTAAAAAAAAAGATTCAGCACTTTTGAATTATCCATATTTTGTACATGATTGGTTGCAGACATGACACTAAATCTTTTCTGGTATACACATTGTTTACAATCCTGGGAAGAATGCTTTGTTCCAAAATGAGTAAGTCTTCATGAAGATACATGCCATCCAGCCACAGTGCAGTGAAACCCACAAATTTATTTAATTACTAGTCATATTTATCGACTCTAAACAACAAATTTGCACCTTCCACCTCAACACAAACAATACCTTCCTGTCCACAGCTTCAGACCTTGGATTAGTCTGAGGTTCAATGATCTGTGCTGTACTGAGTTTCCACACCAGAAACACGCATAAACTTAGGCAAAGCAGAAGTAGGTACTTCTCTGTATCTATTTTCTATACTTTCCAGAGAAGTCTGTAGCTCTCTGATGATTCTACTTAATCAACTGGGTGCTTCCAGAGCATGCTTCTCAACCCAATCATGAACAGTAACTTCAGAAATTTTTTTTTTTTTTGCTTTGTTTTGGAAATTTGAAGCAGCTTACATGTGTGTGATCTGTTTTGTACTGACAAGGTTACAAAGGGTCAGTTTTCTTTTGACCTTACTACACTGTTGATCGGACTAGTAACTCCTCCAACGTAGCACCATTCAGAGTTTCTTTGTCATATTTCCTTTTACTTGGCCAGATAGTATCTCTGGTTTCTTGGCTACTATTTCAGCACAAGTGTGCGTGCATGTGTGTATAGAGTCATATAACACAATGTGCTGAAACACATTCCTTCATCTGCCTAGATGGTCTCTAAGGGAAAACAAAAGAAAACAAAACCACCCTATGCTTTAATACTACTATTATGGAAAAAAACCCTGTGGAATGTGGATCTGCAGGATTTTTCTCCATCAAGAAATTTTAGCAAACTTGATATAATGAAAGAGTAGAGATTTTAATCTCACAGAAGAATGAGGGTTGAGAATGAAAGGGAAATTACAGATTGAGTCAATGAAAAAGAATGGAAAAAAACCCCCATATGTAAGAATCATCTAGAATGAGGTCCCAGCTTCATTATGTCTCTCTGCCACTAGGCTGACCAGTCGATGCCTGAAGTTTGCTAAAGCAGAGTCACAGTGGTTATAAAAGAAGTTATTTCTAGAGTAAAGTAGAAGATGGAGTACTCAGAGAGGGACTTACACTCTGTTTTGTAAGGATGGTTTAAAGATTTTTCAAATCAGAGGAGTTTGTTTCTGCAAACAGTGGATAATGAAATGATAATTTGTCAAAATCTGCATAAAATGAGAGCAAACGGAAAGATTTCATGCTAAAATCATGCGGTGTGTATACAGAAGAAAGTATGGCAACCAACTGGTTTTTTTGAATGGAGGAACTACGAAACACATCAGCACAGCCTAACCTAATATTGATAATCAAAGATTTCTATCATGTATGTATAAAGTGAGATTCACTTAGCATTTCCAACTTCTTACATAAGACAGTAACTGTAACCTGTTTTTAACTAACTGAAATAGACTCTTTTTTACCATTGTCTATCCCATTTACAAAACCTGAGATGTACAGCAGTACTCAAAAAGGTACTTGAACAATGAAGTACATTAGAAGACAATAAATTTGTAAAATTAAGCATCCCAGAAGCAGCAAATCCTAGTGTTAAGCTTACTAATAAGAAAGAATGCCAAGCAAATACAAATAATACGTCTTCCAAAGGAAGTCCTACCAACATGATACAAAACACCAACCCTTTCTAATTTTGCAAACCTGATTATACCAACCTGAAGTTTTTTGGGATATATTTTAGAAATTATTTGCAAGTTTAAAAATGTTAAAAAAACCCTGTAAGTTTTGAAATCATCCTGAGCCCACAGCTGGATCAGTTCCAGATTTAAGATTTTTAAAGCAATTAGAATATACTCTTCTATTTGTACAAATGTCTGTGCTTTGTTTCAGTGCCAAATTTGCAACACAACTTAAATGCTACAGACATTTCCTCCCTAACCTATTGCAAACCTACTTCCAGTCCCAACATGTCCTTTAATGTTCCTGCCCTTCTCCCTCTCTGTCCCAGCACCAGCCCCAATGTTTTCTGAATTCCAATTCTATTTTCATTCTTTATACACCTGGGCATCTGTTTTTCTTCTTACTTCTGTTCATATCGTATTCAACTTCCATTCCTATCTTGTAGTCCTACTCTCCTAATTCTGGTTTTCTTTGTCTCTACTCCTATATCACCTTGTCATTTAGCATCCTTCATCAAATCCTACCCAGACTTCTTGTAATATGAGGTTCAAATCACAGTTTAACTTTGTCACCTTCTGCAATTGAGTCTGGCCGTTAAAGCTTCCTCACTTCCAAAGATTCCCAAGCTAAGTACAAAAGCACACAACTGATTTTTCCTTACTCTTCATTGTCCCACTTGGAGTCACAGGAGTAATAGTGGTCTAGATAGGCCTAAATTAAATTAAAGTCATGCCACAGACTGCACAAACGCTGTCCTTACATGTAGCAAACTGTGAGACTCCAGTTCAAACACTGGCATTCAAAGGATCTGGCTTCCACTGGTTCTCTTGTTGATCCTTGGTATTAAAAACTGGTTGGCTCCTTTCTGAGCAATCAAAAATTTCCCAGGAATTGCATTCACACGCTACCCATTAAGTAACTGCAAATGTAGGAACTCTGATCTGTAGTTTTAAATGCTTTCATTGTTCAGCTTTTCCAGCACTGCACATAAGTCAGATGAGTTATATATCTAGTTGGTTTCACAAACTGAAAGTATCCTCTAATATTTACTACAAAATGAGTAAGAAAACTGCCATTCTTCATTTAAATACACATATTTTATGAAGATTTTCACACTGAGTTTACAGGCACTTCAGTCTTTTGTACTATTTTTTTGCTTCATTCATGCCTTGCAAATAATTTATTTTTAATCTGGTCTAAAATAACAATGCACTTAGTAACAACACATTTAAATACCTTCAACAAACAGCAAAAGAGTTCTGAGTATAATGACAAAACAGAAGATGCAGCACGTCATCTACAAATTGTTTAAACAATGAAAAATTTGTTTGCTGATATAATTTTCACCTAACATTTATTTTCCCCAAAGAACATGCTGAGGTTTTTTTATAGCACACTATTCCTGGTTCAGGTTGTAATTAAAAAAAAAATCCAGAAACACATAGCTTAAATCCTAAAGGGGAAACTTGATTTAACATGCAAGTTCTTACCAGATGTCACATTTGCTTCGTATCAAGTAATTAAACATACAGTACTCTTGCATGTGATTCAGTAAAATCTGCGAGAGAAAGCTTAGAAGCTTTGTTTAAAGCTGCTTGCTTCAAAGCAGATTTTTGTGTTTTGCAGCATTCTAAGCATTTATTTTGCATTGGCCTCTGATCCTCATTCTGTCAAAACAAATTCCTTGGAGGCAACACTTCCACATAGTATTTCACAGCGTGTAGGAAGCGCTAGTTCCAAACATCCAGACTCAGTAAGATAAACATCTGGTTTACACTACCTGTGTAGGACACCTAAACTCAAAATTAGTTTTGCAATAAACAGGAGTTCTTCAGTATGTAGAACCCATGTATTCTTTCTATCCTAACTAGACTAATGCCCAGAATACACCAGGCTGGACACTTTTCCCTGCATCACCTGATGAGAACATGCATACTTCCCATGTATTCCTATGCCTTATTCCATAGAAAGAAACAGGTTAGCTACTGCACTGATCTTCTCACTAACCTGTTACATGACTCGTAAAGAGTGAAGTTAAAGGTGGAGCAGTAGAATACACATCTAAAAGGCGCATCATGATGAATTACTATATAGGCAACTGCTTATCTCTGTTTATTCCACTACGACAGCTACAGTGAGCTAATTACCATGATGAGTGTTCCATCTCTTAAGAACTGGAAGAATAAACAATATAAAAGATGTGTCTGCTTTAGATATATCTGCTGAATCATGCTGATTGACAGGGACTGAAACATTTTTTTGTTTCCTTGTCTCAGGACTATGCAATAGTGCTTCCTTTTATTTGACTCTGACTCTTTAAAACTTAAGATTAGCTCCTGAACTGAGACACAGCTTCAACAATATTGGTAGAGACTGCTTTAGTCTAGCCTATGCCTGTGAGTTACACTTCAGTCATGAGAATTTCATAAAAAAACTTCAGTAGGGAGTTTTCTCTCAATCCTGGAGCTCTGATGGATGTCAAATCTAGTCTTTCACTTCCTAAAAGTGAAATTATTAATTTTGGGCTACTTTAAAAAAAGAAGAGCAACTCCTGTCATGCTTTTTTTAAAAAGTGAAACAGGGTGTGGTTGCAACTCTGATAGTTCAGTGCTGCTGATGCATGGTTAGTTTGCTCAGAGTCACTTACCTAGACTGGTTTGAGTAATCACAGTCCTGATTAACGCTTTTTTATGTGCTTCAATGAAATAAACACACAATCTATTCAAATACCCTAACTGAACTTTGTCAGTATAAAGACATTATAACAGCATCCTTAACAAAAAGAAAGGATCTGAAGAAACCAATAAACATATAATAAGGGATGTGATAAAATTCCACTGCTTCCTCCTCAAAAACTATTTTTAGATATATAAACAGGAGAATAGAGTCACCTTGGTAATTTTTAGGAATCTAATGGTAGCTACTTTTCTTTTTGCCTAGGTAAATTAGTCAAGATGTATAACCTTGTGTTCTTATTTATGTTTCTGGGAATGATAAGTTCTAAATCTACAAAGAACTATACAAATGTGAAACATAGGAATCATCAGTATACATAGCTGGTCAGAGAATACCTACCAGATCAGCTATTTCAGAAGATGTAGGTACAGAGATAACTAGTTTGTGAATCCAAAAATGGAAATTACCCCCTCACAAGATCCCTTGAATGAAGCTTCAAAATAAGCCCAAAGAAAGATAAAAGATTCATCTTTTTCAAACAGAAAGGCTATGAAATGAGTTCTCTAAAGCCTAGTGAAGAGATACTACAGGAAATAGCTTCACAGAATTCTCCAAAGTCCAGGGCAACCATCTAAAACGGAAACATAGCCAAGCTAAAGGGTGCAGACAGCAGCACCCAAAGCCAAAAGCAGTCAGAAGAAGCTGAACAGTTCTACTGTTTCTGGCACAGCCTTGATATCACAAAGCTATCTTTTGCATCTGTGTGCACTAGCACATAAAATGGCAAAAGTCGTCAATCTTTAAAGTATGAAAATCATGCTGAACTGAGGTGGACTGAACATCTGGACAAGCAGCAGAATAAGCATGATTAGATTTTTCATTGCCTAATCAACATCTTTGCTCAAACAAATAAAAACTTCACTAAAAAAAAAAAATCACTTTGAAGTGACAGATTGGAAACAGTCCCTGCTCTGCAACATGGTTTTCTGTATTGAACATATTTTAATCCAAGAGCAAAGAACCCAAAGTATATTTATGAAAACCTCATTATGTCTTCAGTCACATTTTCTGTGTATAGGCTAATTCAGTATTCTGTGAGGTTTCAGAGTGCCAATATGTGCAGGTAGTTTGACTTTACATGGCTCGAATACATTCTGATGTAACATTACTGACCCTGTCAGCTCACAACTGCCCCTTGGTATGCATTTGTATGCATTCCCTTCACTGATAAGCTAGGGAAGTAATTCTTCTAGATGGTAGCTGAAACAAATGTAAGATTGATAATTAAAGAAACATGACATAACTATAATTAAACTATCAAATTTACATGAAGTTCTTGAGGTGAACAATCAGTCAATATTCCTAATACAGTGTAGATCCTCTCCAGGGAATAGATTTTTTCTTTAATAGATTTTTTTTCTTAAATAGATTTTTTTCTTTAACTAATCAATCCACACTAGTGTCACGGTGAATAAAGAATAGTGCACCCAAACATGCATGTACATACATACATACATACACAGAAAACTCAAACTCTGAAAGAAATCATAAAACCTTCTTTGCTAAAGCTAGTAGATGTTTCAACTACTTTTTAAAAAAATATCTTAAGTCACAAACTTTAAACTTCTGCAGATACTGAAAAGAAGTTGCTGACAACTTCTGATATACACACAGAGGTCAAGTCTAAACCATAAATGAATAAGTGGAATGTAACTTAAGGAAATAAACTCTTAGGATGTTAATGCTTTCAAGGTTAGTTGACTTTTCTATTATTTAGAAGATTTACATTGTGAACACATTGATCTGTACATTGCATATACTTTTCTCTCCAATCTTTTCCCTTTGCTGTTCTTTCTACAAACTAGGTTGCATAAGCAGCTTATCAAAGTTAAAAACCATAAAATTAAAACCGGAATGCAAAGATATTTTGAAAGAATATTATGGGTCATGCAAGGGGTATACAGATATGTTGTAGACCTATATAGAAACTACTACTGAGCAAAAGGCAATTAACCATCTCATACAACTTTGATAAAACTTTTGCAGTAAACCAGAGACAGAGTAACAAAAATAACAGTCTAAATAATGACATTCAAATCACATTTTACACATTAGAAACATAAAAAAATTCCACACTGTTTATGAAGAAAAGAAACTTAAATATGTAATAGCAACCTTATCTTCTACCCTCCACAATAGCTTTTGTCTGTGGTTGTATATGCTACCATTCCTCTGATTTAATAGAAAATTCACTGAGATATTTTTAGACATAATTATATACTTAATAAAAGATAATTACTGTATGATTTTTAATTCCATAAATGCAAAAAGAGAAAAAGTCAATATGACTGATAGAACAGCAGTTATACCAGTGACAACAGCAATAACTAAATGTCTCTTTTTAACAAATAAAATTGAAAAAGCATTAAAACCACAGACAGCTACAAGCAGAAGAAAAATGTTTGGAATGCCATATACCTCCTTAAAACAGAAATGAACATACAAATATGTAAGTTCTTAACTCCATAAATGCAACTTTTATGTAACTAAGAATACAAAAACTAAAATTCTGCTCCATACAGTTATGGAGCTTTTTGTATGAAAAAATAAGAAAAGGAAAGGTTATCACTGAAGCTTCCCAGAAAAGGACAGGGACAGAAATGAGAAAGTGGGGGGAAATCTTTTGAGATGAGGCTAACTGGGAGACCATCAGACAAAGCTCCTCTGACATATGAAAAGACATATGTAACTACTATATGAGCAGAGAGACTGCTTACTCCCCCTCCCTTTTCCCCACTGAAAACCTGGCAGAGTAGGTCAGAAGGTTAGGGTTCAAACTGCCATAATTTACCAAATGATTGCTATGTCCTTTATATCACACATAACAGGTTTGATTTCCTGATAAGCAGAGTTCAAAGTACAGGCATACCTCGTTATCTGTCACGGAGATGTTCCTACAAGTGCTACAGTTAGCAATGAGGGACAGCAAAGCAACTTTTCCCCTAAAAATTAATGTAATGTATGGCCTTGGTGTTTGCAATGACTTAAGAGAGGCCAGTGTATTGCTGCATAATATTCCATTTATTTCTCAGTAAAATTACCCCTTAAAAATAAGATCTCAATGATGTAAATGCTAAACAACTATTAAATAATTCAGGTTGGATGGGATTTCAGAGGGTATCTAGTCCAACATTGTGCTCAGAGCAAGGTCACCTATAAAATCACACCAGGTTGCTCAAAGCTTTAGCCACTTGGGTCTTGAAAACTCAGGGATGGAGACTGCTCATGCTTGGCTGTAGTGAAAAGATTGTCCTTATATCAAGACAGAATCTCCTGTTTCAACTGATGCTCTCTCATCCCCCTACCATGCCCTGCTGTGAAGGGCCTGGCTCCATCTCCATGCCTGTAGGCACTAGGAACACTGCTGATAGGCATCCCAGAGCCAGACTGAACAAAACCCGTCCTCAGCCCTTCCTCACAGGGCAAATGCTCCAGCCCTGACCGTTCTGGTGGCTCTACTACATTCACTCCAGTTTATCATTATGTTGCTTGTATTGAGATGTCCAAAAAATGGACATTCCTTGATGTCTTGACTATTGTGCTGTTAATACATGGCAGGATGTTGTCAGAGTACTGTTGGTTAATACTGAGCTTGCTGTTTACAAAAAAACATTTGTTCCCCTCAAATAAGGATGCTCACACACAAGATAATCTGCATTTCCTTATTAGTAATTGAATGCTACACAGTAGCTATTAATATATGAAAAATTATGTACCAAAGATTGCTATAAGTGTACTTCCAGCAGTTGTTTTAAACAAAGTATGACACTGGAAAAATCCACGGCTTTCCATCTGTCTTTCAGAACTTAAAAGAACTTCCATTTAGGTGCTTGCAGGCCATCAGGCATGCTTCAGTGCAACTAGGCAGCTCAGGGGAGTTTTTGTTAGAAGAGAAAAGGATGGAAAGACACAGCAATGGTAACAGCAGAGAGGGGTCTTACAAAATCAAAGGATACGAAAATGACTGACAGACAACCAATGGGTAGGGGAGCACTATTGGATCTGTCTTCTTTCAAGTAAGACATTTAAAATATCCTTTCCTATGCAGTGACAGTAATTGGAACCATATTAACATTACCATTAATGGGAAAACAAAGGAGATAGCGTGAAGACCAATCTTCATTCATATGACTTAAGAAAAAAAAAAAGCTCATCAATGGTATTTCAGCTCTAGAGAAAACTATCAAATAAAGTGCTGTATATAGCTAGTTTGTCTTAAAGTCTCAAAGTGTAGATACCTGTGTGTCATTATTCAGAAATGAAACATATATTGTTTCTAAAAATTATTTTTCTGAACTGTACCAGTCTTTCAAATCAACCAGAGAATCTTCTGAAGATATTGTAAGAACAATAAACACACAGACAACGGCATTAATAGAAGTAGAGAACATGGAAGATACTCTTACAGCCCAAAACAAAAGGAAGGAGCTACAGTCACATTCTGCATGCTTTTAAAATCTTCAAGTGGAGTAATAAATGAATCTTGAACAGATACATCACCAAGCTGTTTATGACATTAATGAAATAATCTCATTTCTCTTCCTTTGCAAACAAGAAAAAGTGCAATGAATCTAAACTTTCTATAAAGCAGCCTATCCCAATAAATTCTTCAGTTATCAAATTATCCTATATTACCTGCTGAGGCATGTGAAATGTGAAAATACTTCAAAAATGCAGTAACTACTGTGAAAAATAATCAGTTAACTCCAAGCTGTCTCCACTCTTGAGCATATTTGCTCTCACAACATACTTTTCTGTATTTTATCAGTCATCTGACAAGTTTTACAAAATTTTTATAGACAGACGCAACTTTGCCTTTATTACTCAAGTTATTAATTTCAAAGACTAGTATTGTGGAAAGCAGTTAAAAAAGAAAACAAAATCCAGGTCTTAATTTTTCTATTTCCCTCCCATTTTCTCTGTTCTCTCTCACCATTTCAACAATTCTTTCTTCAGCTGAACTATCACAACCCCTGCAATAACCACATCTGAGAAATAAAATTTTCCTTCTTCTTGTAGTGGACTTGAAAACAAATGTTTGTTCCTTTGCATCTTTTCCCCTAATGGGACTTGTGGACAAGACACTCCTGATCTCCAAATATTCCCTGTCCCAACTGAGTACAATGTCTTTTTATTGAGGAAGAAAGAGAAAGCTCCTGCTACTCTATGTGTTCAGTGCTTGGATCATTTCATCCCTGCCACCATCCATTCTTTCTGCTAGGAGCCCTAGAATATGGCTACATTTATCACATTACTAGGGAAGCAACTGCAGATGCAATTCTTGTACTCACTGAACAGCAGATGGAAAGTTCCCATTAACATATCATATTGTTAACATTAACTCCTTTGATAAAGGAGCCCATTCACTGAACAGTATGTTAAAACATGGCTTTAACTCTTTGCATTCTTATGGTTTACAAGAAAGGCTTCCATTGAATGGGGGTTTAAATATAGGTAGGAAAAGTTAACTCCCTTAAAAACTGGAAGAATGAACTGTTGTACTTCAGTCTGACCACGCTAGTTACTGGTTCTGTGTGAATATTTAGGTCATGACTGAAAAACAGTCTAGTTACCACTGTACTTCAGTCAACCTTGTTTTGTGTGATGTGCAATTCTTTTGCCTTCTTTACTACAATAAGGTTTCAGGAGATGGAGGTGTTTAATATTCTTGCAAAGTATTTTAAACTGTATTCCACTCTGAGCTTCATGCTCAGCATTCCATTCTTCCACAGTTAAGAGTCTGAACCAGGTTAGAACCAGACTTTAGGCTTAATCTAAAACCACTTAATAGGGTAAGAGTTCAATTTGCCTTAATTCAAAATGGAGTCGGTCTTTCAGAAAACAAGAAAATCTGCATACTGCCAGCTGTCCTTCGCAATGCAGTGTTTATAGGTATATGACACTGAAGCATGCTTGTCTTAGCAATACTAATGGGGCACACAGTCTAATACTTTGACTGCTGTTATATAAATGGGGTGGAGTTTGGCCCATATTTTCACTTCTTCCCAAACTCAAAATTCCTGGTAACCATAAACAGACATTCAAAGGCAAGCAATAAACAGCATGCACTGCAAACATGCATACAGAAATTACACCTTAAAGAAAAGTTGCAGGTAAATTGCTTCAGAATATCTACAATGTTAGTGACTCCAAGCTGTATTCCCCACAAAAACACCACGTGTATGGGTAGGGAATCTTCAATAAAAACTGCAGAATTACCATCCTGAAAGCAACACAAAGCATAAAGGTTTCATGAGTTAAAACTTGTGATTTGCAGTGCAAATCTCAGGGGTGAACTTGTGCTGGTAACCATCATAGTGACACAGGCATTACTAGATTATGATTAAAAGTATTAGAGTTTTTTCATCCAACGAGAGCTCCGAGGCATGGAGGTTCCCTAGGATCACTCTGCAACATGTTAAAAAAGTATTTAAAAGTTTGAAATCCATAAATATCAAATGAAAGCACAACAGCTATACAAGTGGTGTATAACTTCCCTGTAGAAAAATAAAAGGGAAAGGAATTCTTCTTTCTGCCTGACAGAGTTAAAGGGACAAACATTTCAAACTGCAATAAGTGATAAAGCACTAGTCACAATTATCTCAAAAAAGGTCAGTGACCTAACCATGAAGTAGTCAAGAATCTGATTGACTCAGACACACACATTGAAAAATACTTCATCATATCACACTATCCAATGACTTCAATGAGTAGGAAAACTGACAATCTAGAAGTATTCCTGATAGGGAGAATACTACTAAAAACTTTATTAGTTATCTTTCCATTTGCAGCATCCTCAGTTACAGGATGGTGGGAATTTACTGTACAGATGATTCTGGTCAGCAAAAGCAACTAGGAAAAACACTCAGCAGCTTTCCCAGCAAGAAAATAAAAAATCCTTCTCAAATTCATTCCTGATTTGTCCAAATTTGAAGACAAATACTTACTTCCTGTTGGTGTCTAATCTTGTGTTATCTCCAAGTTCTTTGAAACTAGGTCTTAAATGATCACTCCTCACTTTAATTATCTTTCAGTTGGGAACAAGCAAGCCTATTTACTAATTCACTCAACAGTCCTATCAGATGATGAACCAATTCAATTTGATCAGTTATTCCTAAGTGAGGAGATGTCATTTTGCCTTTTTTTAGTAAATGATATAAGAATAGTGTCACTCCATCATTATTTATATAATGATTCTGAACTTACAGGTAGAGGACTTTGTGAATACTTATTTCTCATTCCTAAATTCCAGGGATATGGAAGTGTAAACTGTCCTCCACAGTGAAGCTTAAGCCTTACATCAGCAGATTACTGGAATTAAGTTCTTAGATGAAGTTAAAAGGTCTCTGTCATGGGAGTGAAGGTCTTCGGAAGTGAAGTTCGAAATCATTTTTACTCAAAATAGGACCTCCATCCAAGTTTCCTGTTTTTGTCACAGACTCTTTCAGAAAAGACTCTTTCTGGAATTTTTAATAATAGCTTTTCTTTGTCAATGTTTTGAACCTTGCATGAAATGTCCCTCTTTGAAGCAGAGTAAGCAAAAAACATTAGTGTCAAATTTGAGAAAGTTACTATCAATGAGAAAGCTACCAATGGAGGTGACAACCCTGGAGAAGTGAAGATAAAGCAGAAATCACAGTATAGTTCTGGACCTCGTGCTCTATCCTTGGCTTCATGTTGAAAGAGAAGTATGAGAATATAGGACTGTGGATCGTAGGTGACATGCATGAATACTGATAAACAAAGAAAACTGTCCTTAGACTTGCGTCTGTGAATGTACATATGTGGAGATGAATACTTAAGGGAATCAGTATTTCATTAAAAAGATGTGACTTCTAGAGACGTAGTGCTAAGATTTGAAATTCAATTGGCCACAGCAGGTTTTCAAATAGATGTCTGGGCTTTCAACAATAAAGAGCATTTTCAAAGACTCCAGTCAATACACAAGCTAAGCAGAACAGTAAATTAGTCTTCACCTAACTTTGTGATGAAATTAATAACGGTATACGTGCAGACTAGTATAAAGTTAGAACAGATTCATTCAAAAACACAAGGAACTCTGTATACATAGTCTTACATATAGCCAAAAGTAACCACAGAGATTAGCTTGTTTGACCCACATTAAGTGAATGACTTTCCTGAATTCTTGTTTGAATTAAAATATTTTGGTAAGAGCAAAGAATATATGCTTTGAGAGAAACAGTATTCTAGATACGTGTCAAATTCTAAGCAGAGATTTTTGATGTGGCCTGTGGCTTAAGGTGTTTGAACAGTTTTCTTTGAACTTTCAAGGGAAGTTCTCTCCTTCAGAAAAATAAAAAATATCAAGCTAATTCAACTCTGCCTGTAACACCAAAACTGGGAAGATACAGAATATTTAGTATTTTATCCCATCTTAAAATAGCTTCCTCAAAATAGAAGGAAATGTTCTTCATGAATCTCCCTTGCCTAGCCATAGAACATAACACAACTCAACAAAACTTGCTTGTTTATATAAAACATAATCTCTTTTTGAAGCCAATGAATTATTGGTTATTTGCCACTTACCACCACACACATTATCACATTATAAATTAATGAAAGAATAAAACTTTTTTACAACTGCAGATTTTTTTGTGAGTGTGTGTGTCAGTGACAAGAAATACCTTTCCTTGCTGGACTGTAAAGAATTACTTGTAGGTTTGTAAAGTTAATGACTTTGACAGAATTCAGAAGTTATTAGTTCTATGCCCTAATTAGGGACTTTAAGAAAAACACTTGTTCTGAATTTTATTAGTCATACACATTTTTAGCATTGTAGGAACCAAAACTGTCATCATGTAAGTGCAACAGTGTGTGCCAGGATTTTTACTCCATTAAGTGCTACACTGCTTAGTGTATGCCATGACCCCTCGTGTTTCTAAAAGTGTGTATTAATGCTAGACATGGCATTATTATATAACTCAGTACTTCTGTCTTATTAATACTTTTCCTTTACTTTCCAAATTTCCATTTACTCTATTACCTGATATTCTTGCTAAAAATGACAATCAATCTCTCATTTGAATTATTCTCTGTAGCACATGGAATGAATTTAAAGACTCTAGCTGTTTGTGTCAACATTAAAATAGGACAAATATGTTGCTTTGGCACAGGGAAGTCAAATCCAGGCCACAAAAGTTTGGATTATGTTCAGACAACTCCTCTCTTCACCATTCCTTGGTATGCTATCATTTACACATACTCTACAGCATGAAAATACAAACAATAAAAAAGATTCTTGCAAATATATTTACTTAAAATGGAATTAGACACATTTGAGTTCCTTAGACAAGGAATTAGACATATTTTAAATCATTAAAGACAGAGAACAAAACTATTTCGTTCATTCAGTTATTGCAGATTTACTGAATTGGAAGATAATCCTTGACAATTTCTACAACCAACACGTACACTTCAAGTACCTTTAACTCCAGTTTAGATAAAAGCATCTTAGATTATTTTTTTTTTTACTTTGACCTAAGTTAACTACTGTTTGAGTGTTTTCCTAAAACGCTACATTTTTCAGCTGTAACAGCATCTGTCATTCTTGGCTTGGAAGCAAACTCTTGTATGAATGTGAGCAACCTTTTTTTGCTTCTTTAGAAATGCAGGGTATGTTCAACAACTGTACTATGGATCTATAGGAATCTAAAGCATGTGTTTAAAGTAACTCAATGCTTCTCTCAGATCATGATCAAATACAGCATGCAATATGATTAATAAAATAAACAGCATACTTAAGTATTTGGTACTCTTACATAGACATAAAATAGAACCATGAACTTTGCAAATAGGAAAGTAATTAAAATATACAGTAGAAGGAGAATTATAACTTGCATTTTCACTTATTTTTATGGATTTAATAAAGAAAAGTCTATTGCTACTGCAAATATTTTGGTCAGACTTTTTACTTTAAATTGCAACAGGAATTGCAGCAATACTTAGTGCTTTGGTACTATTCTCCTATGAATTTCAGTTTCCACTGCTCTAATGGCATGTACAGCTCTCATTCTACATTTCTCACTGACTTCAAATTAGTTTATGCAGCTTCAAAAAAAAAAAAAAGAAATGCACAGATTGGGACTTACAAAAGAACACCAAAGAGCAAAACAGAGTTTTAAAAAAAAAGAAAAAATAATTTAAAAAAGGAAATAGAGATACCATTCGACATTGAAGTGACTCAAGAAAAACCTATCTACAGTACTATTTAAAATATGTTTCTTTGTGTTCCAGAGTTTTGCTACTGAGTTTCAGTAGTAAAATTTTCTATGTGTGCCAAATGAACTGTATTTAACACGGCATTCCTAAAGTATTATTACTTCTATACATATTATTAGTTCTCAAAGTATTATCATTATTAGTATGCAATAAAGTGGCCATTTCTGAAATTGTAATTTGAAAAAAATTACAAAAATAGGAAAAGGAAGAGGTCTTGAGCACAATTCAGTTGGCAGGGATAGAACGCACATTTCCATGAAGATCTAGAAAACCATTTATATGCATCAGTGCTGCACTGGGAAAACTATTCTTCTTTCATGTGGAACAATCACATTTCAGCTACCTTTTTTTTCCTTATTTGAGGAGATTCTCCTTCATTATATTCCCTCCACAGATACACAAACTTATCTGTAATTTTGGAAAATATATCCTGGTTCTATTTTTCAAGCAAATTCAGCTTAGAAGATTGTTTTAAAATAGTTCATTTCCTATTTCAGAATTAATATGACAGTAACAGAAAATTACTACTTTCTAACCATATTAAAGATCACTGAACTGATATGGAATATGCACACATGCAAGATCAACAAAGAATCTTTTTTCCAGGATCATACATTTACATATACAAAGTTCTCAGACTGTCATTTCATAGGAATGTACTAGCACGCTACTAAATGCTCTAAGAGCTTGCATTATGAATCATCCATTATAATTTGTACTGCTGCAACTTGGCATCAATTTGAAAATACAAAGGTTTATTTTGTAGGGTGGTAACGAGTAGGAATGCCAAGGCAAGTAAGTATAAAAGCTGTCAGAACTGCAAATATTATGGAAAAATATCAAGTACTGATATGATGAGTGAATTTAAGAAGTGATGCTTAAACACGTCTACTCACTTCATATATGAGCTATAATACGCAGGTAAAATCTCCAAGTGTAGCATGCAAATGAAAGCTTAAATATATTGTTTGAACTGTAACATAATTTATATTATTCTCTTCCTTAAACCCATAATGTAGTAAAAAGGCATTCTTACAAATATTTTCTGTTTAATAGGACACAAAAAGATAGCCCATATGACTAGTAATTAGCAAAAAAAAGTGACTAAAACCTAAGTATTTCTAAAAGACAAAAAAAAAGGAGTGTTACTCAACATTTCCATAATAACTAAATCTGGTAGCTGCTAAATAAAATGCACTTAGGTAAGTACAAAAATTACCAAGAAACCGGTGTAATTTGTTTTATGTTTTTCATAACTAACTAATACAGAAAAAAAATGCCCTGACAGCCTTGTATGACCTGTTAAATGATAAGAACAAGAAACAACTTGAAAGTATTTGCACTTTTTACAAATGTTATTTTCATCCCACAACTCAGTAATGCAAGCTCACTCTGATTAGCATCATACACCAGTGCTAAAATGACAATTTTTGAAACCTATTTCCCTCCTTTTTTTTAGCAATTCAAGTTTTGTATGCTATTGACACATCACTGAATAGCTGAAGATCTGAAATGTAGATTAAAAACATGTTTCAGGAATGATAAAAACTCAGACATTTGCAACTCCTTTGTAAGTGTACTCAGCACAGGTACTACATTTAGCTGAATTGTACCTCACGTTGAGTATTTGGAGCAAAATGACTGCACATCTTCCAGTGCTGTGCTTCTCTGATATGCTGAAGAGTGTGATTCTTAAAGAATAATAATAATGTAACCTAATCACAAAACAATTAAGAATGTATATACAAATGCAAGACTTAGAGCAGGGCTAGGAAACTTAAGGTGGTGGTTCTCTTCATCTAGACTCTTAGAAGACAAAGCAGACTGAGGAAAAGGATCTAGATTTGTTCATGATACTAGGACAACTAAACTGCTAACATGACCCATCTATGCCAAAGACACACAGTTCCAGGAATCACTAAGGTACATCTAATGGAAATGATGGTATCATACAAGATAGAGCAGGAAATTATCTGAAACATTATTCAGAATTCCAGTTATCTGTGTTAAAGGGAGGTCAAGATTAAAAGAAATGGTACTCAGATGTCCAAGAGAACAGGGAATCTATCCCATGAGAAGTCAAATAAGCTACAATCTAGAAAAACAAAGTCTGACTAAGATTTTAAGAGGGCAAAACAACAGATATTTAAGGACTAATGCTATCATCAGAACTTCGTGTTATAAACCATGAGAAAATAATCTTAAAACAGAAATTAAAATCCCATCTGAATATAACAACTGAATAGCTTCCATAAGGAATAGTACAGTTCAGAGTTTAATTTATGAAAAGATAGTTACACGCAATGACAAAAGAATCAATGATCTAAAAGGCTCACTCTAAAATCAAGGTTTATAAACCTGATTACACATTTGTAAGGTTTGGGGGTTTTTCTTCTTTTAATAATGGAAAAAGAAGCAAAAAAGGCAATTACTTAGCTAAAAGATCTTGAAAGTCATATTTTAATTGCATTTTTATATTTTTTTGAGAATCCGTTCGACTGACTTTCACCAAACAATCCCCAGAATTTCTTTATTTTTCCTCTTTTGTGTCATTTTGCTAAACTTATGCATTATGTGCATCAAGACTTGTTGCCATTAATTCCAGGCAAATTGACGTAACTTCCAGGTAACACCAAAACCTGTTTAAATAACTAGGGAGGCAGAGAGAAACGACAAGGGTCTTAAACTTCCTAGGAAGTACTCGAGGCACGTTACAAAAGAGGCAAAGCTTAGCCATTACCTCCTCCTCTAACAGTGTTCTGGAGTGAACTCAATGATTCTGAATGAGTTAGCCATGACCTAATAAAAACAGGCCCTTCAGGGACTTGAACAGAGCTAAAACACCTCCCTACCATATCAAAATAAGCACTTAACTTTCCAAACCAGGAGACTTCCGAGCATGCAAAAGGACCTCTACCTAGATGTGCTCCAACTTGGAATGCAGACTGATTTTAAGTGCCTCTGAGGTTAGGTGGTGCTTGAGAACAGGAGGTATTGGTAAGACTTCACTGGAATGTAGTCATGGAAAATTTGCCCCCAGATAACACTATGACGACCTGCTGAAAAGCCATTAGCATGTGCAAAAACTGTACTTACCGACCATATACATTTTAAGAGGGGTGGGTTGCCCCTGGCTGGATGCCTTCTGCATCTGGACTGGACAGAAGAAATAAAATGAAAGGTTCATGGGTTGAAATAAGGACAGGGAGAGATCAGTCCCCAGTTACCATCATGGGCAAAACACACTCGACTCGGGGAAAAATTAACTTCTTATCAATCAAATCAGAAAAGGATAACGAGAAACAAAACCAAATCTTCAAGTAAACCACATTCCCCCCATCCCTCCCTTCTTCTTGGACTTTACTCCCAATTTTCTCTACCTCCACCCTCCCAGTGGTGCAGTGCAATGGGGAATGGGGGTTGCGGTCAGTTCATCGCACATTGTCCTTGCTACTCCTTCCTTCTCAGGTAGAGGACTCCTCAAACTCTTCCCTTTTGCTCCAGCATAGGTTCCCATCCATGGGACACAGCCCTCCACAAACTCTTCTAATGTGGGTCCTTCCCACAGATGCAGTTCTTCAGGAACAGAGTGCTCCAGTGAGGGGTCCCTGCGAGGTCACAAGTCCTGATGGCAAACCTGCTCCAGTGTGGGCTTCCCATAGGGTCACAAACTTCTTTGAGCAACCATCTCCCACTCCATGGACTACCATGGATCTCCATGGGTTGCAGGGGAACAGCCTGCCTCACCATGGTCCTCACCATGGGCTGCAAGGGAATCTTAGCTCCAGTGCCTGGAGCACCTCCTCCCCCTCCTTCTTCTCTCATCTTGGTGTCTGCACAGTTGTTTCTCTCACATATTCTTACTCCTCTCTCCAGCTGCAATTGCTCCCCCGTGGTAACTTTCCCCCTTCTCAAATACATTACCCCAGAGGCATTACCACCTTCGCTGATTGGCCGGTTGTGGGTCCATCCTGGAGCCAGTTGGCATTGGCTCTGTTGGACAACAGGAAAGCTTCTAGAAGCTTCTCACAGAAGCCAGCCTGGTAGGCCCCTGCTACCAACATCTTGCCATGCAAACCCAATACACAGAGTTACTGTATATTTTTTTTAATAGTGCTGCCACATTTAGACCTGAAGAGACCTATGTATTTTATATTACAAAACTGATATGGTGTATTATCCAATTTTTCTCTGTCTTTTCTCCCCTTTTCTCTAAAAAGACAAATGCAAGCTGCTTCTTCATTTGGGTGTGGCAAGAGTTACCGTAAGATAGCGAAGACTGAAAATTTTGAAGGATCATGGTATCTTCCAACCTTCTGTAGTTTTATTAACCAGATCTAATCCTTTGCATAATCACAATTCTAGACCTACATTGACTGAACTTCTGTCAATCAAAATACTTCCAACCATGGAAGACAGCAGAGTTCTTTACAAAAAAAAACAAAAAAAAAAACCAGCACAGCAGCATACAAGCCATATAATACTTCCTAATAAAAACATTCAATTTTATGACCAGCCTTTGAGAAATGCTTAAAGGCTTAAAGATTCTGCACTGGAGGAGGACTCAGTAAAGAGTGATGGTAAAGCATAAAAGCTCCAAAGCCCACAAATTTATGAAAAGAGTCTATGCAGAACTACTTGAACTCAGAAAAGCCAGGTGGGTCTCGACTCACCTAGCTTCCCCTGTTTACGGGGTGGGTACATCTGAGCCTGTTGTGTAAAGTCCCTCTAGAAGTCAATGGAAAGAAACAAGTACCTTATGGACATGATCCCATCCTGGCACTGGCATTTAAAGTTAGAGAAGACTGATGACAGCCACAGTAAACAGTGTACTGAAATCCATGTCGCATTTACTTACTTTTCTCAGGAACTAATGTTTAAACTCATCCAAAGTCTAAAGTATATTACATTTAAAAAATGCTTCAAAAAGATCACAAAATTCTGAAACAGTGGTATGAACAAAACTGAGTTCTCTGAAAATGGATGTTCAAAGGTTTTCAGTGTCAGAATTGGAAGATGTTCAACTAGTACTGAACAAAACACATTTCAAATAAATTAACATCAAAAAGATTCACAGTTTCCATCTCTGCAATTAGCTATACAGAGACAAAGAAATGGACTCTGCCATCGACTACAACACATGCCTTCTACTTACCTTCATGCAACTGTTTTGTCTTTGCCTGGCTTAGACAACTCTTCCAAAGAGAAAGACTGGCAAACTGCACTATATATTCTACACTCAGATGAATCACACTCTGTCAAGTTTTCATGACTCTTTTGTTTTCTCTTTTTTTATTTACACTATTCCTTTCCCCATCCTTCATCTTTATTAGCCTTACTCTTTTGCCTATCATCAAGTTTCTACAAGTTTCACAACTTAAGACATAATGGAAGGACAAAAGTATATGTCTGACAAAATAATTAAGTCTCTCAATCCCCTAAACTAACTTCTTCCTCTCTTTTTATAATTTCTCCTTGATAAAAATTTACTATATTAAAGACCAATTTTGGGGGGAGGGATAGGGAAAAGGGTTTTGAAATAGGTTTCCTTTATATTTTATACAACTAAGTGAAAAGGGATTCCAGGAAATCTTTGAATGAAAGACTTAGTAATCCAAGTTTATATGTTTTCCCCATCTTCTTCTGAGTCTAATAAAAAGTTAAAGACATTTTTAAGGGTGATAATTACAGTAAAACCTTACTGATAATATGGTGTTGCATCATGGACAACATACAGATGGTTAAAGTCGGAACAGAGAATAATCAGAAATTTGCGAAGTTATCCTTACCATGCATATTAAACAGATAAGACTAATGCTGCCAACAACTGGAAAAAAATAGGGTGGTATTCAAAGCCCAACTGCAGAAATGTGAGTGTATCTAAGCATTGATATCATGTGAGCAAAGTACATAAGGTCCCATTATAATAAATGTTCTAGATGCTAGGAAGTCAGGGCAATGAAGTAAAAATAAGAAATATTCTTTAAGTAAAGACAAATGAAAATAAACTTTATCAGAAATGAAACACTGGTGATTTTTTGCTGGAGATTTTGTCTGTTGGTTTTTTATTTTTAAATATAAGTATGCCTGCTCTGCCTCCCCCCTTTTCCTCTCACTCCCACTCCACCCCCATTACCTCCTAAGTCTTTTTAGGCACACAAACTATTTAGTCTTTAGTCCTTTTCTAACAGTTGAACTAAGGTAACATATCAGAAACAGATTAAAGTGGGAAATGGATATATAAACTTAAACAATACCATATTAAAGCAGAGATGGCATTATATTTATTTTGAAAAAGTTATAAAATTGAAAAATTATAAAATAAGAAAGCAGGAAACATTGCAAAATTCAGTTAATATACTTGAAGAAGTTAATATACTTGCCTGGCTAAAATATTCAATTACAACAAACTGCCTGTAAACCTTAAGGCTTTTTTACAAAAGTATTCTCCGTATTTTACAGGACGGTTAAACCAAAACATGCTAAAGGTGGGGGAAAAAAACCAGTAACAAACAATCCAAAACAAAAGACCCCTGTAAATGCTTTTAGGCTCATCACAAAGGACACTTCTGCATTCTGAAAGGTCTATTCACAGTCTTCATTTTAGTAAAATACTATTTGGAGCAGTTTGTAAAACTGGATGTAACATTCATTTACACGTAAATGCCAAGTTTTTAAATCCTTTAGAAGCTAAACTAAAACATGTTGAAAATGACTCACTGTGGTACCAGAAAATGTACTGTAGGAAATAAGAACTCATTTACAAGTGGGAGAAATACACTCACACTTCATCTATGGGAATTCACCAGACTTCCCTTCCAGTAAACATTATATTTTAAAATAATCATGGAAAATACGTTCTTTTAACTGCAGTTTATGAAAAGATTCAGACAGCTGGCATAACAAAAGAGACTTACAAAGATAAATGCAAGAATTGTCTTTAAAAATAATTAATAATTCTGCCAAAAGATATCAATTTAGCAATAAAAAAAGATTCCAATCTTTTTTACTTACTCTAATGGCTAAACTAAAACTGTTTAATACAGTTGTTCTGTACAAACAGATAACCATTTCAGACAAAGGACAAAAGGAAGATTTGGGGGAAGGGGTTGGGGAAAGCCCTGGCAGGCAAACAAATTACCATAAGGTAGCTCTTTTCTAACTTGAGCGTGTCAACTAGTTTCTATTCATCTGCACACTTTAACAATACAAATACCTTGCAGCGAACACACTACTTTAAAAAGTTTTTTCTTTCTTTGAAAAAAAGAATTCATCTGGCACCAAGAAAATAAACCTGAAATGTACTCAATTTACCAATACATATAGAATACTTTGGAAAAACCCAGAACTCTGACACAGAAAATTAGATGCAGATTTCACAACTTGTGACTAGGAACAGAACCATAAAGGACAAATCTAAAACCAAAAAACCCAGCCTCACTAGCTTCTATAAAGTATACTGTCTGTAAAAACAAAAATATCCTAGAGGGACATGCAACAGACAAAAAAGATACAATATTTCCTCACATGGTTTTAGGTCTAAAAATCTTAGAATTAAGTTATCAATAAAGGCCCCATTCCAGCCGACCCTGGGCATTTCACACGCTGGGCATGGGATTTACATCAGTCACACTTTGCTCGTCTTTTATCATTCAGAGAAACACTCTATACTGAGTATACTCGGAGATTCAGGAGTCAGTTGATTACCTGAAGTGAGTGACATATGAAGACAAGAGAAGGACTAGGGTTTCTAATTACCCCCATTTACTTACAGTACCATTTTGCACAAATAAAACCTTCTCCCCTTTGGGTTTTGAATGGGACAAATTCTTCCACTTTCTATAATCCACAAGTAATTCTAGTGACCCAAGCAATGTATCCAA
Organism: Neopelma chrysocephalum; assembly: GCF_003984885.1. Classification (NCBI taxonomy): domain Eukaryota; kingdom Metazoa; phylum Chordata; class Aves; order Passeriformes; family Pipridae; genus Neopelma; species Neopelma chrysocephalum. Next base: position 14,269,922 of record NW_020897694.1, on the reverse strand, counting down.
GGCAAAATGGGAAGATGCAACTTTTTGAAGCATCTTGCAATTTATAATCCAGATTCTATTTCTGGAATGGAAGAGGTTAAGATCTCAGAAAAATCAGAGCAAACATTAAGCAAAATTTCAGAAGGGATAAATCAGTGCACTTCCATATCTGTTTATCCATGGCAACAAACACTTTCCATGAAACAATTAGAATATCTATGAAAACAATTCCAGATTATAGGTTCAACATCAAAGCTTAAACTACATTTTATGCATGCATACACATGCAGTAGTATTTATATTAAAATGTTAGCCAAGAGCTGCAGCATTTTAACAATATATCCAATACTTAAATTTTAGAAAAGATACACATATAGGGTTGTAAGTGCAAGTACGTATATTTACACTTTACATGTATATTATGAAATCTAACGTTTTATGAAAAATCTAAATGCCTGACAGGTATACGCATTTTAGGTAGTACCCAAGCTTCATCTGTATTTCTAGTACATTTATTTCTATAACTACACTGCCACTTGACAGAAAAAGTTTACTTCCCTTTCAGAGAAAGTCTCAAGCTTGTTTATTCCATGAGTGAGAAGCTGGCATAAACTATGGCAATTTTTTTGCTTCTGGAATACCTCAAAGGGGAACACATCCCCCATCTCTACACTGTCCATGCTTCATGAGTCTGTAGGGTGGTCTGTGCAACATTATCTCCAGTTTGTCAACATTTGTTTCTTTTCAAGTACGAAAACCTGCTATTAGACAGGGCTCATAAGCAAAGGCTGGCAGCATAGGTGCATATGAATTCTTTATGAATTCTACGTAGTGGTAAGAACTGCAGAAGCCCTTTATCGCTTGTAGTAAAGCCCCTTGATTTATTCTTTTATATGGATCCCTTCATTCCATCTTGGTTGGGTTTATTCAGTCCTCAAGTTCTGTGTCCTTACTGCTTCTCACCACACTCTTCCCACAGAATTAGAAATCCTCTCACTAATGACCACCAGCCACCACCAGGAGCAGGCCAGCATGTCTGCTTTCACTGTGCTCACCTCAGCGGCCCATCCAGAACAAATGTTCCTGTCTCACTTTGGTCTTGCTAAAGTTCTAAGTTGCTTTTTTTCTTTTTTTTTTTTTAAATCTCAATCCTGTTCCCCCTCACTGGGATAAATAGTTCAAAGTGGTACCACCCTCTTGGCATCCCCATGATTCAAATGTCATGTCACATCTAAGTGTCACTATGGCTAAATAATGTTTGGCATGTCACATTGCCATCCTTCAGCTACCCAGGATCAAGGTATTCCCTAGCAAACTCTTGAACTCTGGGTAACCGTGCGTTGAACATTAATTGCACGTTCATTTTGCTGGTTTCACAGAATACGCTTACAGAGTTACCCACATAGTCATATAAGTAGGCACAACTGTGCCTTTAGATCATTTAGCCAGGAACACAAACAGCTGTAAAAATTATCTAAATAGCTTTGCTCTGAGTAAACTGAAGGACATGGCCTTCCCACTATCCAATATGTGATGCAATACTTCAGTGCTGAAGACATACAGTTTCGAAATAAATTTACTGGTTTCCCTGTATGTAAACAACTCTCTGAGTCAACCTTGACAAAGTCTGGGATACATTCTTGAAGCAATCTTATCTAGAAACAAGACCATACAAAAGGGAAGTCAGCCTTCCAACCCTGGTCTTTCCATTCTCTCCTCATCAAGGCACTGGCCACCCAACAAGCCAATCTCATGAAGAGAGAAAGCAACAAACAGGCTGCAAGAACTTGTATGGCTGTTCCATCAGTTGTGAACACTGGTTTCACCAGTTGTGAGCACTACATGTAAATATCATACAGACCTCTCTTTCAGGAAGTCCTTGATGTGATTAATTAGGCATATTCAATGCTGGATGGAGTAATGTACAGCTCCTTGTGGCTTATGGCCTCCTTGGCTTGCTGATGTACACTTTTGGGAGCATGTGCATGAACACCATGATGGTCCTTCATTTACTCACAGTCTTTCACCCATTTACAAATGGACTAGCTATCCTTCATTCCAGAACTATATACCACCCATTTCCTTATTTGTAAGAGTTACTCACAGGAACAGGTATCCCCACCATGGAAATAAGGACCAGCCTAACCGCTTTCAGTTACACCTAACATTCAGTTACACCTAACATTTCTCACCACTTCCAATATAATTCTGCAGAAGACAAGCTCTGGCCAAAACTCAGTCCCAAGCTCTTACTCATAAATATTAAGTCTTCATGACAAACATTGCAGAGTTTCCCATGAGTTTACCATGAGGTTCATAACGTAAGATCACAAAACTCTTAACTGCCTTCTCAAACCACAAAAGCACCTATTCGGACACTGTTCTTCAGAGTTCAATATCCAGATATGAGAATAGAATCACATCCTTTTCCAGAGGACAATAAGAATGTAACCACAGCCTCTGAATGTAATTACAGAAGACAATTATTGTTAAAACTTTTATGGTTTTATTAGGCTGAAATATAGTATTACATAAATAGCCATCATTTGAATACCAAATTTTTGTACAGACATACAGAAAATACAGAATCTCTGGCTTTGAAGAATTTAGCTTCAGATTAGGAATTATAATACACAATTTTGGTAAATTCATGCAACTAACAATCCCTGTATGTGTTTACGGTCACGTTGTTATTTGTGACCTGTTTTTCTTTTGTATTCTAAAAAACATATACTTGGGATTTTCCTAAAACAGGTTCTTTTCTCACTTGCAATTGAAATGTTAGTGCTTTGGGCTACTTAATGCACAAATTTAATCTTTCAAGCTCAAATGATTAGAAACACTCCAGAAATAAATACTATTTGCATAGATAAACTGACATAACACCATACAAAATCACATTACCAACTTCTTCAGATAAATGCTTTCATTTATATCTTGTCATTACATCCATGTAATGTCACCTTTTCAAAGGGACACTAAGCACATGGAGTAAAATGGTTGAGAAGTTCCTGTGTTCCATAGCTTCTGTTCTGTTCTACACAGAATAGGTGTAGTGTATAAGATGAAAGGCCCATGTAGCCTGATAAACCTGTCTCCCAACTGAAGCCAAAAGTGTATGTCTTGAGAAAAGCAACAAAAACTTCTGCATAGATTGTATTTCTCCCTAATCCTCTGACACTATGTTAAACTATTTCTAGCTCAAGCATTTCTTGAATTGGATGTGTTTTCTATTTGTAAAGCGATTCTCAGATTTATCTCTGAGCTCTTCCTGTCTCCTTTTGACCCATGTAAACTTTTAGCATCTGAAACATGATTTGGTAATGAGTTCCAAAGGATCCCCACTCATTCACCCTGGCAGTGCTGACCATTAATGAGAAGCTGTGTGCAGTGAGTCACAAAAACAGGTTTTTGTGAGGAATACTAGCAATCACAGCAAAATCATGGACTGCAGTGGAAGTCCTAACCTTATAATTCAAGAAGTTTATGAAGTCTAAGCAGCAGCACCCTTATATCACAGAATGCCTCTTTGAAGATGTTTATAACTGCTTTCAAATTCGTTCTCAACTGATATATTCTCAATCTTTCCAGGCTAGCAAAAAAACTTAAGGACATAAAAGAGTAAATAGTTTCTTAGGTACTCAGCATAATAGCCATCACAGAATTTTAATATTTTGTCTCAACTAATCATAATATTTTAAGATTAAGACCTTTTGGCTAGTGGGAAATCAACAGGTAAAATAAGAATGTCAAGGCTTAAGGAAAATCTTTATGATATGAGGATATGTTCATATTACAACCTTTCCAAAGCATACCTCAGAGGCTAATAATATTTCATGAGAATTGTTGCTTAGGAGCTGGGACAAGAGCTACTGAAATAAAAAGATTTTTAGAGCTATAAATATAAACACTGAACATTCCTTGCACAGCAAGAGAAGAAACTTCAAAGCCTGCATTCCAGATGTACTGAAGCTCAGGAAGGTCAGACATCAGACTAACTTAGCATTCCTATGAGTTTTCATGTTGATAATTCTACAACATCAAGACAGTTACAGTTATGAGGTGACTGGTTACAGGGCTCAAAGCATCCATTCTGGAAGAACACTATCTTAGCTAAGAACATAAAATTTTGAGATCCTGACTAGGAATCTAACAACCAAAGACAACTAGGCATGCCCTAGAAAGCGTGCAGTCTTCCTAATAGCTTTATTCATCTATTTAATCAACTCAGTTAAGTAGGTTTTCTCCTTCTGTTTATTAAAATGCAGCTTAGAGTTATCCAGCAAGATGTAAAGTTCAAATAAACATATCCTTAGAAGAAAAGGAAAAGAGTAGGAGCCTCCCTGGTCATTTCAGTAGAAATATAAAATGCATAGATTTGTTTTGTTATGGATTTCAGTGCTGCTTCTACAGCTTGGAAAGAAACTAGACCCAGTCACCTGGGAAATGGACTTTTTCTTTGCTTCTCCGTCATGTTATCACTCCTGGTCCTTTCACTGACTTCTTTGCATTGATTCTGAATTTTCAAGATGATGTTTTCCAGTAATTTCCATGACATTCATGGAATTTTATGGTTTTAGCTGTACCTCATACTTTACTTTTTTATCAGGAGAACAAGATGAAGGTAGTTTTAAAGGAAATGTGAAGTAGTTACTTTGGCTAGGGCTGAAATCTAGACAAAGTCTAAGAATAATAGTGAAGGGTTTGGGTTTATTCTAATAGAAATTCTAAGTGTTATAAAATTACACATACACATAATATTATAGAAATCATAAATGAATACAGCACTAACAAATTATTATTATCAAAAAAGCATTTTAGAATACATTAAAGACGTTAATTGAAACTGAAGATTTAAAGTGGTAGTGATTTTCAAGACCTACATAGCTCTGGAATTCAAGGGATTACAAAGCAATTCATATACAAATGTAGCAGCCATGTCCAGGGAGTAAAAGACTACGACAGTAGTTTTTAATATAGAGTGATGGCAGCTTTGCCAAAGAAATATTTTGGGCAGCAGTTTTCAGTATGGATCTCTTTTTAATTCGTTATTGAAATCTTCATTGTATATAAATATTCTTGAAGAGATAATAAGCCCTTATTTAAATATTACCAATAACTCCAGCACTTAAATACATTGACTTAATAATTGTAATATTAGAATCCTGTCACTGCAGTCAGCAATTTCCAGGTTATAAAAATATGTTAACAGAAGGGGAAAATAATTAATTTTAATGTTTCTATTAACAATGAATGTTTAACGTAATAAATGAAAAACTAATAATGAGATTCCTGCATGCTCTGCAGATATTCTAAATGCAAAGCAGAACAATTATTTATTCAGTAAATCTATCCAATTATTTTCTCACCTAACATAGTCCTCTAGGCTTGTGTGCAATTAATAAGAAGATAAAGAGATCTTAATTTCATATAATTTAAAAACCTGTTTGATAAACAGGATTAATCCCATCTCTCCATGACATACAAAGTTTAAGACAGATGACTAAAATCAGATAACATTCAGCTCCAAGTGAATTTAAAAAATTGTGCCACAGTTATGAAGAACAAAGAAAATAGGGATAAAAAGAGATTCAAATTATAAAGATTATGGAGAGACTAAAATTAAGTCCCCAAAATGTATATGCATCTTGTAGCTGACTGGAAGGAAAAGCATTAAATCAGTAAATACAAATACGCAGAGAACTTCTTGCGTACTTCTCTTAACCTATGTAGCATAGACAAAGGCTATAAAGAAATGTCAATGACCTTTATTCTATTCTGGTTCTTATTTGAGAAAGGCATTTCTAAATAGAAACACTAGAAATACTCCTAAAGGTATTTTTACCTGCAGCAGATCATCCACTAGAAATCTCATAATTTTAAATAGCTATGTACACAAATTCAGAAATGTTTAAATAATAATAATCCAAAATACTTTGAAATCTTTATAGAACAAACCTAAGGGTCTAAACCATTTTTGTAGTCATCATCCTAACTTAACTCCAAAACCATTGTATAAAAACGCCCTTTCATCATCTGCGCACATTCAAATAAGAAAAAAAGTACGTACTTAAAAATATCCTATTACCTCATGGACAGAGATAGGAATTTAAACCTCCCATTAGCTTTTACCAAGACCAGGGGTTTTTTATGAATAGTGTCCACTGCAAAGTTGAAGGAATAGCATTGCCACAACACAGTTTTCTTGAATAGTCTTCTTCTGTTTACTGCATACCTACTTTGTTTCTCTTCATTACTCTACACTTCTCACTTTATCATCACAAAGACAGGAAAAGAAAAATCACTTTGAGTACATCACATGAGTGGCAATCAGCTATAACAGAGCACAAATTTTTTTGTCACTAAGAAAAATAAGATTTTGTAAAATCACACTAACTATGAATTTCCCTTGTGTTCCCAGTAATTCTAGAATTTTCAAACCAGTTTCCACTGATAGAGCTGAGTCCTGGAAAAAGACATTTTACTCCTTTAAAGGAAGTTTAAGGAAGTCAACAACCAAAGGCAAGAGATGGTTCTTATAGACGTCCTCTGAGGTGAAATGCTCTACTGTGAGTTCACCCCATTTTTGACCTTAGACTCCACTTTGACCAAAGGATCCATTTCAGTTTGATGCTGCACCTTTCAACTAGAAAACTTAAACATCAAGAAAAAATCTGATATAAAACCACGATGCATTCATTCTACTATTCGTTGTTTCCATTGGTGGTGTTTTGGTGTTTTTGGCAAGGAGAAGTAGCAGATTAACAGCTAATAGTTTCAAAATAACACTCCAGGAATATTCAAGAGAAGGAAAGGCTGGAACATATTTAGCATCTACAATTAACTATGTCATAGATGATGGAGCTATTACAGAATTGGTCTCCTCGTTCAAGTCCCAGATACTTAAAATCACAGTAATACAGCTTTAAAATTAGAAAAAAGTCCACCAACAGTTTAAAACAAAGTGAAAATGTTTCCATCTAGTCCTAGTTTTTTAGAACATGCGTGACATTGACAACAGTTTAATCCAAAATATCAACTAATTTTTTTTTCATTGTCATGGGTAAATGAAACATGCATTCTCACACAAAATTTACAGCTGTATAACAGCAAAGTGAGCCACAAAACTTACATCCTGATATCACTGTGATCTACTTTGAGGTTGAAACAGCAGATCCTTTCTCAGTGTAAACCTTTCATGAATATTATCACTTTGGTATTTTCTTGGCATTTGTAAAGAGCTGTTCACAGAAAGCTATCACAAACATCAGCAAGAAAAATGAAAATAACTGCACTTGACTAGAAAATTGGGTATTAGTTACACTTCTGATCACAAGATTTCCCAGGGGCTTCATTTAACAACCATTCAGGCCAGTCAACATTCCACATATTTCTGAAGCTTTCAAACATGTTTGTTTATATAGATTATGATACCAGTGGTAACTACGATGAGTCACCTTGTTTTCATGAAAGTAGAACAAGCTGTTATAATCACTTAAATATAGAACTGGACGACACAGGTACTCCTTTTTCATTTCAGGGGTTTCTGCTGATATCACAAAATTTCTTTGTTTCACAGAACTGTCACATGTCAGTTCACAGTAAATTCAGAATCTGAGGTCTTAAATTAAGGTATTTATACCATCTCAACATGCCAGCTAGTTACTTTGTAGATCATTTAGGTAGTTGATCTGGAATGTGGAGAAAGTCCAAGTCTTAACATCTGTAGTGTGGTTAGAAGTGAGGTAGCTTTAAAAAGAGACACCTACATTTTAAAGAAGCATAATATGGGTTTTCCATTTTCCCAAGCAGGAAAACATGCTCTTCTGAGCAATAATCTACTTCTTAGAACTCCAAAACCCCATATTAATCAAATTTCGAATTTATTTAAGATGAGGAAAGGAGATTTTTACTTAATTGGAGGGCTCATCACTGGAAAAAGCTACAGGAGCACAGAAGCATAAGTGTATTAAAAAAGGTTCTTATGTTTCTGATTGCAGGGAAAGTTCCTCCTCAAAATCAAGCAACGATATGAAAAAATACAACACATTATACAAGTGGAAATACACCAGAAAAGTATTTTCTCCATGGTTCTTAAGTTTAAAAATAAGTACAGAATTGAAAGCTGGTACTGTCATTAAATAGAAGTGCATACTCAAATGATCATACACCAGACCTATTTTCCAGAAGAGTTTCCAGTTATATATGAACTCCCCACGTCTTAGTAAATCTTACCACAGTGAAAGGTAGGAGTCTTATTGGAAAGAAACGCAGGTTGACTCACATTAGCATTTTATTTTGACTCTGGCAGTTTGGAACCAAGTTTCCTGGTTGTCCCCACTTAATTGGCTTTGATTTCCACATTTGTACTGTGGAGCCATCATCTCAGAGTTTGCAAACTGAATTCCTTTTTGAGAATCCAAGAACACCAACAATGCACTCTAACCACTAACAGGCATTCCGCACCCTTGGGCCCATTCAGCCTGAACTAGAATTAATCTGAAGTCAAATCTCTGAAAACCAATGTGGATATAAAGTCTTCTGACCCGTTCTGCTTACTCTAGAACTACCCCCGTTGTTTCACTAGTTAGTAATGACATTTTTTCAGTCCTTAGGCAATGCTATTTCTTCAGTAGTATCAACAGTGTAATTTAGGAGTTATACATGAAAATTAAAAGCTTTAATAAATTTATGCCTATGCTTAAGTTAATGACATTTTAACTGATCACTATGTGTAATTAAAAAGTACTTAGAAAAAAAAGGTTAATTTAGTACTTTCTTTGAGTAGATCACTAGGTAGCACAGCTGGTTAATAAACCAATCTCTTCATTTTAGAAAAAACATATTTCGGTTAAACAATGAATTAAATCCAATATTAAGGACACATGACAAACTTAGCCTGAACAACTTTGATTACTGTCCATAGTTTTCCATTTCCTCATAATTTACCACAGCTAATATGCTAAATTTACAAAAAGTAAGGAAAAAGTGTTGAAGAACAGGAAAATAAGAATGCTTGTAAACGCTGCAGAAAATCAACCACAGTTTCTTTCTCCATATGAATACAATTGTACATTTTTAAAGACAACATATTTATACATGGAACATGAGAGACTGAAAAGGGACAGCAGTAAAAAAAGAAGCACTTAGCAAGCTTAATTGCTTATAGCTACTACTCTCTATCTGCACTTCATAAAAACTATTACTTGAAGTCATCATATAAAATGATTTTCTACTTTCAACTAAAGCAAAAGAAACCACAACAGAACAGGTTCACACTTTGACCACTGCTACTGCACAGTATGAAATCCACATTTTTGCCATGAGATGAATAATTATGTTTGCTTGTCTTTACAGGAGTGTAGAAGAATCAAACTTCCATATCGTTGCTGCGTTGGTAATGGGAAAATTTTACTACAAGAGTAAAGTCTGTAACTTAAATTAAACAAAATGTTTGTAATTCAATTTGTTCTTTATAAGCAGAAAGCCAGTACTTCCTCCTATCTAAAACTCCTAGATATAAACATAGTTACACCTTTAGATTTATTATATGCATTTTAAAGACACTTACTGTTCCAAGAGTTGATTGTACTTTCTTAAAGCATCCTTCTCAGCAATAACTGCTCTTTCTTTTTCAGCAACAGCATTATCTCTTGCTTCTCTCAAATTTCTGAAGGAAACAAAATTTATTCTGTTAAGAACCTGTTGGGAAAAAGACTGTTTTGCTTAATTAATTACTACTGCTTGATCTAAACTTCAATATTACCTTCTTCAACTCTCAGAGAATAACAGAAAGGTCTGTCTATCTATATGCCTATTTATTACAGAGGCTTTACTTGAGGTTACTTTCATATATACCAGTAAAGCTTCCAGCTCTGAAATTCTAAAAACCAATGATCAAATCACCTATTTATACATAGAAACATATAATTCAAATTATTCTAGAATACTAGAACTATAGAATATTTTTTTTTCAGGAATTAAATAAATTGCAATAATTTTGCTTGGTACTTCACTAATAATGCTGTTCACCTAGCTGAGATGATTCACAACTTTTATGACAGAGCAAGAAAAGATTAGCTGGGCATAGAAATCCTACTTTCACTTACAACTAATTATCTAGTTACTCTGATATATATAGGTTATTGCGTATCATTGATGTCTCCTGGGTTCTACTGCTGGCAAAATTTTCGATCTGCACAGAACCATAAAATAACAAATATTTTATTACAATCAATTGATATTTTTTCGTTTTTTTTTTAAACCAAGGATCAGTGAAGAAGTGCAAGCTATCTCTATTATCCCACTGACATGAATGAGAATAGCATGATATGAAGAATAATACTGATAGTATTTATGTTAAAACATTTTACAGTTATTAATAGTCTGTTATGCTACAAGCAGACTACAGGTTAACACGGCACTAAACTGTATCTATTGCTTAGATAGTGTTTATAAGCTCTATGTCCAGTATTTAGTGCAACACAGCACCAGCCAATTTTCAGAGCTAATAGTGGTTGCTGAGGACCAGACGCTATGTTATGACTGGTTTTGAGGATTTTACTTTACTCCTGGTTTGCTTCTGTGACCTGAACATTCACTAGCATTTGGAATATACTAGATGATCTTAAAGATTCCTTTCAATTTCGTTTCATCTGAAAGGAATCCTGTTCATGTGCTACAAATGTGAGCACATTCAAGCACAAACTGCAAGGCAAGCAAAAACCCTGGCTATGACTAGGAGGTTTCACTTTAACACCACCTTCTTCATCTGAACTAAACTCCTAATGCAGATGCAACAAAGATCTTCCCACTGAAGTTGTTCCTCTCCCCATTCCCCCTAGTAACTTTCTTAAAGCAAAGTGAAGTTATAGGCTCAGGCAAGTTTTGAAGAAAATAGAGAAGTCAAGATATAAAGGAAAACAAAGTTATTAAGTCCATGTAAATGTTATCCTAGGTCATTTTAGCCACACAAAAGGTATATAATTTTTGTTTTGAAGACCATTTTCTAGACTGGCACTTTTCTGAATTCAAAATAATTCATACAAACAGGAAACAGTTACTTAGAAAAATCAGAATTAGAATTATGCAGCAGCTAACTGGTTATGAGAGGAAAATGAAAATTTTCTTTAAAAATAGAGTTACTGGGCTACAGAATTTAGTGCAGAAATTCAGGGACTGACCTTGAGATTAGATTCTTTAAAACTGACTCTTACCAAAATATGGGAACATGACAATAAATTTTGTTAACAGTATAAAGATCAAGCATATTATATCTCACAGTAGGTGTCAAGTGTTGTATCCTTAAGACTAGAGTAATAGAAGTGGGATAAAGATTAAATGGTAGGAGATAAACAGAGACTCATTTAGAGAATAAACTATTTTGCTTAGCTGAACAGTTAATCAATTGAAAACGCAATAGGAGGAAAAAAAGGACACAAGTGAGGTACTATTCAACCAACAAGATGACAACCACAGATGGGATGTAACTTCTGTTGTAATATTTTCTAGAGAGTCAAGACACACATTAACAATGCTGCCAGTTTTCAGATTGTGTGATTGCGGTTTCAGAAGAGGTGAAGTGCCTGTCTGATGGCTGCACAAAGAGGCCGTATGGACCGTCAAGTATCTACTTAGCCTACCACGCAAGTGAAAGTACCCTTTTAAAATGGAACAGAAATACTACCTAGAGATTCAAGAATGGGTATGGGGGAAAAAAAAGGTGGGATGAGGACAGGGAAGACAGAAGCTCAAGGGCTTCTGTGTTAGCTTTTTAAACAAACCTCTTGGCAACTGCCATTTATTGTACTTCGGTTCATATCCCTAAACTATTCTAGAATGCACAAACTGGATTCCAGTCAGATTGAACCAAGTCAGAAAACGTGCTCAGGGAGAGCATCTCACATGCTCAAAACGACTAAATTGTGTTTATCTATGGGAACAGACTCCAGCTCATCCAATGCCAAACCCCATGCAGACATTCACGTGCCCTGTGAATTCACTCATGCTTGCTAATGCAAACATAGCCAGTGCTTACAACAACCAAACAAGTGAAACTGATGCCAAATAAATTAGGAATGAAAGCATCACCTTTTTATTGGTGCCCCCCCCTTTCATTTAGTTTCTTGAAGACTCATCCAAGTGTAAAATAAGCACCAATAAATTCAAGGGAAATATCAGACTCATCAGGCTTGGCAAAGTGGTAAAGAATAAAAGCAATTGAATATTGGATTAGCTTAGCTGTAATCCCATTCCATTCTTTGGAATGGAAAGATGCTGGCATCTTTATTTTCAGTCACAATCAGCATCTCAGCACATCATACAAATTCACTGCCAATTGCTTTGCTAGCAATTTGGGTTTCCCTTTGTCTTGCCATTGAGGCAAATTGTCTTATGGTGGATTTCTTTTGTATTTTATAGAAAGAACATATGATAAAAAGCCTTTTTGTTTCTGTAAAACATGAAGGCAAATCTAAAGGATTTACATTTCAGAAGTAATTGTTTCAAAATGAGGAACAAAACTGTAAATCAGTTCCAGATAGAAATGAAACATCTTTCAGTAGCTTTCTCAATGATATACAGACCCTTGTCAAATCTCCACAAACAGTGGATGTTTAAATTTCTACTTTGAAATTCAAAAGAGATTGGCATACAGGAAGTGGTGTAGATGTATATGTATGTGTATATATTTTACTCACACTTGCAAAACTACACCATGATGTAATTTTTTTTTTAATTAGAACATTTCAGTTGACTGAAGACAGACAGCAGAAGTCATGTTCTTTTTTTCCACTCTTCCCAGCAGTAACAAAACTACCTATCAGAGGAACAGATGCTGATGCCATAAATATCTTTTTACTACCATCAATTCCTTCTCCACATGACACTTTCAGGACATCTACAATGAAGTTATAATTAATTATTAAACAATCCTCCCATTTTAAAGGAATAAAACAGCCGAAACACAAGCTAAAAAAGAAATCCAGTGCCAAGGTCCAAATCCCTAGATCCCTAAAGTATTACATGTAACTGTGGTATTCAACCAATCGACACACTCACAAAATTCAATATACAGGTCTTTGCAGGACTAGAATCTTCTTCAAAAGAGAATTTTATAGTAATTGACATGAAATCCATGCTTTTTTTTTTTTTTGAATCATCATGCTGTAAACAATCTCAATTACATTTATTTCATAAAGGCATAAATCTTATTGGTTTCCCTCATTTTTTTTTCTGGCTTATTTCCTGCATCAACACCACCTCTTCTGGATTCCTGGCACAGCTTCAAGACTGCCCATATAAGCATGACAGGTAAACTAACGCATTCTGTATTAATTAACTAACATTATGTACCTGAACAAACTTCAAACCACCAATGTTTATCTAGAACATGATTTTTAATAATCCTTTTCAACTGATAATTTTGGATGACCATCACTTGGTAATAAATATAACACCATGTATTTACTTTATAAGTATAAATTCATTTTAGTTTTTAAAAGATTCTCATCAGTTTTACAAATGACCTTAAGTTGTTAGATTTTGAACACCTCTCAGAGAGTCAGTCAATTAGGATTATAACTAAGCACAAAACAGTGCTTGGTCATTTCTGCTCTGATTAGGTTATTGCCTACATTTTATTTACCTGTTTTCACGTTCATACATCTCTTTTGAAGTGCTTCTTAGTTGCTCAATTTCTTGGTTTGTTTTCAACCTTATTTGCTCCAACTCTTCATGCAGTCTCTTTTCATATTCTGTTTTATAGTGATCTCTGTAAATAAACAAATACATTGCACTGGTCAAAATATCAAAACTTCAGGTACAGTTCTACAACTAGGGCAGAGGGCTTCTTGATTTTACATTTCAGTCCTTACTCATTTACCTCTCAAATTACTTGAAATACATATCAGTCTATACTGCTACACAAATTAAATGAAAATCAATCAGGAATAAATAATATTTAACTGGGAATAAATAAAAGTTGTCGGCATACTGCTTTAAATTTTTAAAGTAATTTGATGTTGATTAATCACATAACATTAAGCTTAACATTCTTCCAGAAATTCTTTGTCAGCCTATAAGTGCTTATATTACTTCACCACTTAAAAAAACCCAAACCCTCACTTTCCTCTTCCTTATTAGATACGGATTGATTAAACTTACTGACTTGCAATATTGCCACGCTACTACAAGAAGACTTCTTTGAGTAGTATTTGCACCTCAGATGGGGGAAAAACATTACAAGAAACATAGAAGATTACATGTAGAGATTTGTGAAGTCAAAAAACCCCATGATTTGGGAATTTATATTGTTAATGTGGCATGTAAATTCTTTAAAATACATAAGGAAATTTTAAAGCAACGATATCAGAAGATACTAGGACAAAGAATTTAATTTCAGAGAAATATTGACATATTTTGTAACTTTGGAAACACAGGACAGATTGCAGGGAATCCCATAAGGAATCTCTCCTACAAAACTACAAAAAAAGGTTTATGTTGTAAGTACTTAACAGCTAAGGAATATCAAAATTTTATAGCATCTAATTAATGTTCAAGAATAATCAATCAGCAATGAAGCAACTACTAGAAATTACAGGTTTGGAAACAAAAGCATATTATGAAGAAATGTGCATTTACAACCATAAAAGGTCTTAGATTTCTTCTGATTTCCAATTGTGTGACAGTCCACAGTTTTCAGAAATCTGTACTTGAGCTAGCCAAAAACTTTTTCATATTAACTAAAATATTGAAATATCAGAAAGCTTGCTGTCAGATTTTCCTGTTTTCCTCTTATTGAGACCCTGAATTTCAGCTCACCCTTCAAGGTAAAAGTAAATTTTTTTCATCTCCTTCCCCAGTTGCGCTGCACTACAGCAAATAACGTATGAAGATCTTGGACACAATTGAGAGGTTTATCAGGAAAAAAAAAGAACCAAACCAAAACCCAACCAAAAAACATGCTGTATTGGAATGCAAGCGTCCCCCCATTAGAAACTTTGTGTTCTTTATGTGTTATATGGCTCAATATGAAGAAAAAAAGCGAAGAAAAGAATGTTGACAATCAAAACATAAGGATACAATTCTTATGTGCGGGATCAATGAGCATTACCATTTTCTTGGTACTTAGACAATTTCCTATTACCATTACTACTTGGCAAAAAAAAATTTCTGACTTTGCAGAAATTACACCTTCCCTCCCATGGCAAGACAGCTAAAAGTCAGGAGGGTTCACTGAAAAAATTAGAAGTATCTGGAAAAGTCATGAACATCCACAGTGATGTCACCATAAGACAGTTCAAAGTGATGCTTATCTTTATGAGGACTAAAATAAACACATGGTATAGTAAAGCGCATGTTCCGATTACATAGCTTGACTGTCCTGTCAATGCATTTAAATAAACACCAAATGAGTTGCTGCCTAAGCAAAGGATCATCTTTAAGAATTAGAGAATCATGACAGAATGGTTTGGGTTGAGATGGACCCTAAAGATATCTAGTTCCAAGCCCCCTGTCATGGGCAGGGACACCTTTCACTAGACCAACCTGGCCTTGAACACCTCCAGGGACGGAGCATCCACAACCTCTCTGAGAAGCCTGTTTCAGTGCCTCACCACGCTCACAATGAAGAATTTCTTCTTAATATCTAATCTAAACCTACTGTCAGTTTGAAGCCATTCCCCTTTGTCCTATCACTACATGCCCTTGTAAAAAGTCCCTTTGTAATTTTTATTCCTGACCTGTTGTTACAGTTTTTAGAAATGGTTTGCCTCATCAAGTTGTTGTGTCTTCTTGAGGTTGCAGACCTTAAAAGAGCTTCTTTCCAGGGCTGTTACTAATAAGGATCTATATTGTGAATAAACTAAACATGATCTGAGTATTGCAATGCAAAAATGAACTGTGTTTTAAGATTACACATATAAAGGGAAATAATTTTTGTTGGTCTGTGCTTACATATGGATTCCTAAGAACTGTAGCTATAAGCTGCAGGTGAATTGTCGTGCCACAATCTCAACCTATTTCAAAATGTGTCTTTTTAAAAATTTGGCACGTTAATGCCTCCTGTTTCCTGAAGTCTGTAATTTTCTAATTGCCCCAATGCCAGCAGTTCTGACAGTGACCAGAAGGTGACTTACTCTTTATTTCTGAAAATAGATACCTGGATTTGCTTTATTCATCTTCATGCCTGAATTACAGCAGCTCAAAGAGATCCAGATGTGAAGAAAGCACTAAAAAGTCTCAAATTCTTCAAAATGTAGCAAATAGAAGTTTATTACCCACACTGGTGTCACCTCCAGAAACCACTGAGGACTGCAGAATATCCATTAGCTGGTACCTTTTTTTCTTGTCTACTTTTGTACCTCTCTAATTTATTTGCCAAATAAACAGCATTCTAGAGGAAGACTGCTCAGATGTACATGACTTCTTAAAACACCATTTAAAACTAGAATTTAAAAATTTATTTAAAATGTAGAAGTTCCATGTGAACATAGTTCTGAGATATAAACATGCAAAACAAATTAAAAAGCTTGAAATGACTGCACTGAAAGGAAAAATAGTATTTTAAACAGTTCTGATATGGGCTAGAACTCATAGCTAATCATTTCAATCCAGTGGCCTTCTTTCCCTTAAATAACACTTCGTATTTTAGTTGTATTACAGGAGAGTCATATTAGCACACTGCATTTTAGTTATACAAGGACACAAGATTTACAGATATTATTTTCAGTTCCATCTTCTTGATTCAAACACAAGGAAGAGGCTGAAGAGATGCTGAACCTACCTCATACTCTTAGCTTAATCATTCAATCCACAGGCGTCCTTTTAAGGACACTACTAACCAAAAAATAGGTTTATTTTCATTAATGCAGTACATATAGGCAAACATTTGATGTAATTTTGGGATATACATTGAAAAAATATCTTTTGGCATCTAGCCGTAGGGAAATAACATGAACTAGATAACTTTGAATCGGATGACGCTCTTAGTCATACGATTTAGTATTGGATAGTCCTGCAAGAAGCAGAGAGTTAGATTCAATATTCCTTATGGGTCCCTTCCAACTATGATTCTATGAAATTTTGTAGTACAGCATTACACATGTAGCAAGACATGTAGCTGAGTAGAGTAATGTTTCCTGTTCGAAATCCCATCCCATCTCTACGCAAAGAGCATAGAGATTCGATGCTATTCAGCAGTGGCTAGCATACAATGATAGATCTATTTCCCAAGGCTACACTTAGAGAATCTGTATTGAAGCTCAAGATATGAAAGACTGATAGCTCTAGTAGCTGATACAAAATATACTATATTTAACATTTGTGACAACTGTATATTTTATTCTGCAATAATAATTGACTGTCTATCAAATACTCCTGCTTTTAATAAAGGTAATTTGTGGTGGTAGGAGGTCAAATATGTAACATATGCACTTTAAAGAGTTTTAGTCTCTTTTAAGTGAATAACTACAGTTACCTTTCTAAATTTCTGTGTAAACCTAAGAGATTAACTGCCATAAATTTTCAATGCTGACATCTTCACTACTATGGTCTTATATCAAAGTTTTAAAAAAATTTTCCTGATACACATTAAGACCCAAGAAAACTGTTTCTGCTTCTAGTTAAATATATATGGACTTGCTTTCTGAAAAATAAAATTAATGAAACAGGATTTGTGCAAGAAACAAGGGAAAACAATTAAATAACTTGCTACAGATAAAAGTGAACACACGATAACTTGCCTGGATGTAACATATTTTTCATACATTTCTTCCCTAGCTTTTTTGGCATCCTCTAGCTGAATCTGAAGTCTTTCAAGACGATCTTCTTCATGTGCACAGCGAACACTAAGCTCCATGTTCTGGCGATTAAGATAATCTTTATCTTTTTGCAACAAGTTGAGGGATTGTTGTATGGTTGCCAGCTATAAATGGTATTAAAAAGAACACTTTAACATGAACTTCAAGGTAAGTATGTAACCTATGTACACATATTTGCAATTTCATTTTAACTCTCTTCTGTGAGAAAAACATAACCGTGCTCTCTCTCCAAGTAACAGGTTATATATATATATATATACACAGTGAACAGACATCCTGGATTACTGCATGAAGAAAAAAAGCAGTTACTGCTCCTATAATTAGTCCCCCCCCCCAGAACAAATACTCTGTCAAACACTTACAATTGGATGCTCCTCCAATCCAGGACTTTTTGATGCTACATCAGTATACATAAAAACCAGCAGGACCTTCCAGGAGATTAGTGCTACTTTTATTCACTCTCACATTAATTTAGTATAAAGTTAATCAAAAAGCCATTGTTTTTGCTATACTACAGTATTTGATGAGTACATACAAACGAGGTACACGACAATACTTTTTTGGCCACTGTTATATGTGGAGAACAAACTTGCCTTTTGATGTCCTCTAACAGTGATAGAACACTGAAGAATAAACAGCCTAACAAAGCCTTCAGATTAATATCAAAGTGCAGAATATAAAAGGTATTTTCTAGCAGAAACTCAGTTTTTTCCCTAACGTTTCTGACAATCTCTACGTCTACCTGTAAAATTAGGCAAAGCAGTACCATCTTTGAAGTGGAAATTATAGCCACTATTTTATGTGTAATATTGTTATACAGAGACACTAAGGAACACAATCTCTCCTGGATACTTTCAGGAGGAATCTGTTTCATGTAATCGGCTGCTGAAGTGTTAACACACAAAAATCCTCCATATTATTCTTCCCTGAGCCAATGCAGAAGACAAGAACAACCTTCTCATGCAGTGCCTTTCAAATGATAATAAAAAATAAATTCATAAATTATTTCAGAACAGTTAATCCATTATTTCCTCTATTTCTTTTGGTGTTTCCTGGAATAATTTCTGTTCAAAAGCACAGCTTAAAAATAGTCTTACGTTCGCATTCAAGTTGCACTGAGCTACAAACCACCTGATAATAAGTCAAGTACGATATAAACTGAAAAGGTTTCTTTCTTTCTTGGGATTCAGTAAAAGTCTATTCTCCCTCCTGAAAAGCTACTGCAAAGTTACACCTACAAGACAGGAATGGGAAAATCCCTTAGCAATGCTAATAGTTTTGGATGATTCCATCCTAATTAGCTTACTTAAGGTGAAAAATTCATCCTGGAGGTTCAGTGAGGTAATCCTCCCTATGAACAATTTGATGCGGAAATAGTGAAAGTGGATACTGAGTAATGGAAGCTTGTACTGGTATAAACCATCGCAAGTCCTATAGATCAAGGCAGTGAACTTGGAAACATTCTCTACAAACGTTTCTTTCTGAGTCCCTTGACCCAAAAGTTATCATACATGTCCATCACTGCACACAATTCGTGACTCTTGGATGAATGAATTATTGAACAGAGAAGCAGCAAGGGGCATTTCTTTTGATCTGACAGGCCTCTGGCTCTTGGAATGTCCTTGGAGAAGCAGAAATGTATTCTCCTGTGCAAAACTAGTGTTACCAGAATGCTAATGGCTGAGATTTGAGTAAAATGACTGACCTTTCTGGATCACAACTCACCAGAATTCTAACAAAGATAAGAACCCCTCTGCACCTGAAGAGGCATTTATTCTCTGGCAGAGACCAGAAGAGCTCTACCAAGACAGTCGTGGAATGCAGCACACGATGCAAAACGGGTTGAGAGAAATGTTTGGAGGTTTTTTCAGCCTTTAGAAGAGAAATCTGGTCAAGGAAAATCCTACTGATATCTTCACTTATCCAAGTGGAATACGTAGAAAGATCCAGACTCTTGGCAGTACATAGCAACAGGACAAGATGCAACAGAAAAAAGCTGCAATAACTCTCATTAGCTTTTATAAAAACATTTTCACAAAGAAGGCAAACAAATACTGGAACAGATTGTCGAAAAGGCTGTGCAATCTCCATCCTTGGAGATATTAAAAACTTGACAAAGCCTTAAGCAACCTGACCTAATCTTTTTCTGCATTGCATGGGAAGGTTGGAGCAGTTGGTCTCCTGAGGACCATTCTAATTAAATTATTCCATGATCCTGACAGACTTGATTAGACAAAGAATCAAATTCCTGAGGTGAAGAAATACACAATTACTAAAGTAAGAACTTTATATTTACCTCTTTTGCTAAGTCATTTCTTTCTTTAGCTTGTGCTTTGTATGACACCTCTAATATTTCATATTTTCTTCTGAGTTCTGATAATTCGTGCTCAAATACATCACGTTCACTGTTAAAACAAAGTGAAACTATTAGATGCATTAAGTGTAATGAACAAGATTCCTGTGCATTTGTAATTTCTCAACCTTATTTCAGTTCATGACGCTGACTTCTTCCATAGGGCAGTTACTGATAATCTTACTTTTTCAGTTATTAACACCTAGAACAGTATCTTATTATATGAAACAATTTAGGATTATTTAAATATTTAGAAACAAAGAAAGTTCTATTACAATAATCTTCAATTCCCATCCTAAATTATTTCATCCTCCTCTGATTATTCTTCTTTAGTGTAACTTTGGGGTCCCTTCTTAGCAATGAACTGCAAGTACCCTTATCCATAGCTTTAGCTTTACCAAGCTTTTGACGTTATTTTCCACGACATTCTCTTGAATCTTTTGCAGATATTGAAGCCTGACGAAAAAGTGAAGAAAGTTCATTCCCATCTTCCTAACCAAACAGAAAGAAATATATACTTGTACTCAGTTGCTGTTCTCCTTTGTATACAGTCCCTTGATACCAGAGAGGGTTGTACTACTCATGTTTAAAATATACATGACACAGCTGCAAAAATTATGTTAGTGTCCTGAAAAAGAGTGCTTTCCATATGCACAAAGAAGCATCTCTGTGTCTCCACTCTAACCCTGTCAGAACAGGGAAATGAATTAGCCAGTATGAGCTTGCAGTTTGGAAAAAAGTTAACCAAATTTATATTAAGTATAGCATAGCTTTAAAACTGAGATAACTTGTAGGGCAGCAGAACTAGAAGATTTGACATAGCATGTTTTAAAGGCAGAAACAAACCTGGAAGTGATTAACTCCTGAAGTGTTCCCAAATATCCTCCCTCAAACAGTCATGCCAACAGTGCTCTCCCCTCCCCTTCATCTGTGCCTACACAGATGAATACAACCTACTCTCTCATATATAGTTTTGGCACATTCATTCATGCTTTTCTCAACTCAAGACTATTTTAAATGCACACTGCTAAACACTGGGGCCATTCACATGAACGTTAATACAATCCACTTATTAAGATGCAGTTGCACATAGGAAGCAAGCCATAGGATCAGTCCATCCTATTTGTAACAAGCTGCCAGGTAGATTCCAAGGTTGTCTTAGTACATATAGCTGTGAACCAGAAGAGCCGTGAATCCAGAAGACAGATTCTCCTTCAAATGACTTCGTGGCAAAGTCATTTTTGTCAGTAACTCTGCCTGAGTTCATTCTGTACGAATAACTAAGGAGCTGGCAGGGTGTTTTCTATTTATAATTCCCATTTTTGAATCCATTTCCCAACAAATGTGCCAAAGGCGAGATTTCTTGTACTTGCAAACACACTAAAAAAGCCATTTGGGAGCTGGATTGTGAAGTATATGTCTATGAGTGTATTTATAAGAAATTCATTTTCACTATTTTGCAATTGTTTTTTGGCTAGAACTGCAAAATCTGTATTATTAAAAACAAACATGCTGGAACTTCCTGCAGTTAAACCAATCCACTAAGGTAATCCTAAGATTGTCTGACAAAGACTTCTCATAACAGCCCTTTCAAATTTATGACTACGAGAATATCTTAAATTGTAAATATTAATTCCCAAGGTCCTACCCTCTTAATTCACTCTGTAGGCACCACAGAGTAGAGCATACGGCCTTTTGTTAGAACTCTACTTTTAAACTAGGAAAAAAAGAGTACTTGTTCCAAGATGCTTGGCATCAACAGCTCCCACTTCCTTAGTTGCAAAGAGACTGCTAGGCTCTTCTGAAAACACAGTAAATCTCAAAATATAAACTTTTAGGAAGATAATTTCATGCATCAGTTTTCAAAATGTTGTTCGTTTTATGTCTGCAATATACTACAGGAGATAATTGAACCATTAGTGGACTGAGGAAAGAAAAAATATCTGTGGTGTGCACAAGTCAAAAATAAAATTAAAATCTCTAGTCAATCAAGGTTAATGTTTATCTATTAATATTTGTATGTTATTTTAACACTTGAATTATAGAGATACTTACGATTTTACTTTATCATAGTTCTCTTGTCTGTAATCACCTTGCTGAATCATCTGCTTGGTATCAGCCAGTTCCAGTGTTAAACGCTGGCATCTAACCTCAAGCTCTGACCGACTCTTCCTCTCATCTTCATAGTTCTAGAAAGTAAGACATTTTGAAATGATCACAGCTACATTGCTATTTACTTAAAGCAATTACAAACTAAGTTTTGTGAATATCTTTTACGAATATTTACACGGTAGTATTTTCATTTGTCTCAGTATTTGGAAATTTAGTACACTTCACAAAGTAACCAGCGATACCGATACTCAACTTATTTTTATCTTATTATAAATAGAATCATAAAATCAACCAGGTTGGAAAAGACCTCCGAGATCGTAAAGTCCAACCCTTGATCCAACACTGATGTGGTTACTAGACCATGGCACTAAGTGCCACATCCAGTCTCATCCTAAAAATCTCCAGGGACAGTGAATCCACCACTTCCCTGGGCAGCCCGTTCCAATGCCTGATTACTCTGTCTCTAAAAAATTTCTTCCTAATATCCAAGCTAAACCTCCTCTGGTAGAGCTTAAGACCATGTCCTCTTGTCCTACTGCTGGCTGCCTGGGAGAAGAGACCAACCCCCACTTGGCTACAACCTCCTTTCAGGTAGTTGTAGAGAGTGATGAGCTCTCCCCTGAGCCTCCTCTTCTCCAGGCTAAACCACCCCAGTTCCCTCAGCCTCTCCTCACAGGACTTGTGCTCCAGTCCCTTCACCAAACTTCTTGCTCTTCTCTAGACCTGCTCCAGCACCTCAATATCCTTCCTGAACTGAGGGGCCCAGAACTGGACACAGTACTCCAGGTGTGGCCTCACCAGTGCTGAGCACAAGTGAAGAATCACTTCCCTGGTCCTGTTGCCACACTGTTCCTGACACAGGCCAGGATGCCATTGGCCTTCTTGGCCACCTGGGCACACTGCTGGCTCATGTTCAGCTTCCTGTGGATCCAAACTCCCAGGTCCCTTTCTGCCTGGCTGCTCTCCAGCCACACTGTGCCCAGCCTATAGCGCTGCAGGGGGTTGTTGTGGCCAAAGTGCAGGACCCGGCACTTGGCCTTGTTCAACCTCATCCCACTGGAATCAGCCCATCTCTCCAGCTTGTCCAGGTCCCTCTGCAGGGCCATCCTGCCTTCCAGTAGATCAACCCTTCCCCCCCAAATTGGTGTCACCTGCAAATTTGCTAATGGTGGACTCAATCCCCTCATCCAGACCATCAATAAAGATATTAAATAGAACTGGGTCCAACACTGATCCCTGGGGGACACCACTAGTGACCGGGTGCCAACTGGATGCAGCACCGTTCACTAGCACTCTCTGGGCCCAGCCCTCCAGCCAGTTCCTAACCCAGCACAGAGTGCCCCTGTCCAAGCCGTGGGCTGCCAGCTTTTTCAGGAGTATGCTGTCAGAGACGGTGTCAAAGGCTTTGCAGAAGTCCTGATAGACCACATCCACAGCCTTCCCCTCATCCACCAGGCAGGTCACCTGATCCTAAAAGGAGATCAGGTTGGTCAGACAGGACTTGCCCTTCCTAAACCCGTGCTGGCTGGGTCTGATCCCTTGTCCATCCTGTAGGTGTTGTGTGACTGCACTTAGGATGATCTGCTCCATAACCGCCAGCTCCCTCATCACCCTTGGGTGGATCCCATCTGGTCCCATAGCCTTGTGAGGATCCAAGTGGCTCAGCAGGTGGCTAACTGTTTCCTCCTGGATTACAGGGGGGCTATTCGGCTTCCTGTCTCTGTATACCAGTTTCAGAAGCCAGTTGTCCTGAGGACAACCTGTCTTACTGTTGGAAACTGAGGCAAAGAAGGTGTTAAGTACCTCAGCTTTTTCCTCATCTTTGGTGACTATGTTCCCCCCATGTTCAACAAAGAATGGAGGTTTTCCTTGCCCCTCCTTTTGCTATTGATGTATTTGTAGAAGCACTTCTTATTATCCCTAACAGAAGTGGCTAGATTGAGTTCAAAGTGTGCCTTTGTCTCTCTAATTTTCTTTCTACATGACCTAACTAGATTCCTAAACTCTTCATGAGTAGCCAGCCCTTTTTTCCATAGTTGGTAGGCTCTCTTTTTTCCCCTAATTTCCTTCGTAATCTCCCTGTTCAGCCAGACCAGTCATCTTCCCCGCCGGTTTGCCTTTCAGCACACTGGGACAGCCTGCTCCTGTGCATTCAAGACTTGCTTCCTGGAGCATGTCCATCCCTCCTGGACCCCTTTGTTTTCAAGGGTTGTTTCCCAGGGTACACTCTGAACCAGTCTTCTGAGTAGGCCGAAATCTGCCCTCTGGATGTCCAGTGTAGACGTTTTACTGATGGCCTTCTTTGCGTCCTTGAGTATTGAAAACTCTATTGAAACTCTGTCTGTGCCCCAGACAGCCTCCCACCACCACATCTCCCACCAGCCCCTCTTTGTGAACAGCAAGTCTAGCGGGGCCCCACCCCCGGTAAGCTCATTTACCAGCTGGAGCAGGAAGTTATCCTCTATATATAAATACTTGATTAATGTGCCTATTTTTTGTAATGCATTTGTCTATTAGCACAACTTCCAAGACACATAACTCTCATATATACAGCCATCTAGGGCAATAGCCTATATAGAGCGTATGACACAAAGACACTCTGATCAACTTCACAGGCACCATCAACTGAAAGACTGACAGAAAGCCTTCTTGAAAAAACACACCTAAATACTTGTATGACACTACAGAAAAGCTCCCTAAGCTACTAAACATACTGTAACTATTCTGTTAATAAAAAAGAATTATTTTTTTAATATATTTCACAAGCCTAGTCATTTTCACTTTAACCAAAATCACATTAGGTCACAATCTCAAAAATCACAACAACAAGAAAGACAGTTCTGGATGGTCAATCATTAAAAACACATCATTTAAAGACATGACTGTTACTCATCCTAACATATACTGGTATGTATATGGCTTATTTTTATGTTTACCCTAATTAACAGATATACATTCAGCAAATTACCACTATAGAACACTTTCTTCTTAAATCAACTAACATGTCATTATTTATAAAAATGGCATCATTGTAGCAGTAAAGTCTCTGTCAGACATTTTTAAAAGCTGTTGTCCACAAGTTAGCTAGAGTTTCAAATCCCTAACATAATGGTGAGACTACCCTGCTGTTGCAGTGCAAACATGACTCACTTTGCAACAGGAAACGTTAGTAAGGGCACTTAACATTTAAGTGCAAATCGAAAGATTAAGTTTAGAATAAAATTCTTCTGTGGATACCCTGTGTTATACTGCTGCTAGTATCAAGTCGGAATTCATACACTCTTCACTGAGTGGGCTACTGAAGCTCCTACAGTATTACACATCTGGCAGCTAGAAGACAACTACCTAAATTATAAAATTAAGTTGGGTAATCTCTGGACAAATTTTTCATAAACAGCTTTAAAGCACCAATTAACAGAACAGTTAAATATCTACAAAATTAGTTCCTTCTAGTACCTCAGCCACAAACTTAGTTTTGAATTTTATTTAACAAATCAGTTATTAATGTCATGTAACAATATGGTAACTTCAGGGAAGGGAAGTTAAATTCTGCTTTTGAAAAGTGATACTATGATATACCTTAAGTATGTGGGTTTGTTATGTTTGTTTTTTAAAGATTTAATATAATTTCTGAAGAAACGCTAATTATACCGCACAGGTCACTGTTTTTCATCTACCTAATTTTAAGGTGTCAAAGTATTTTAATCACATGAAGAAACGTTCAAAGCTAATAGTTGTTCTAGGCTGTAAATAGGCTAACACAAAAAAAATCTGTATGGTATGTATAAATCCAGGTAGCAGATACACAAGCTTCTGGACTTCCATAGCAACACATCTTAAAGACATACAATCAGGCTGCCTGTGCTTAGGAAGAATAAGGTTTGCTTTGCATGTAATGAAGTTAATTTAGTTTATAACAATGTCCATATATCCTAAACTGATTTTAAGATATCTGCAATGGAACAGCTTTATCTTTCAATTTATCTTCAAGAGCTTGCTTGAAAGTCTTGATGAACAGCTTTGTCCTGCTGAAGTAAAAAAGGGGCTTATAAAAGAATCAAGATACAGTACAGTACTGTACAAGTACAGTACTTTCAAGTACAGGAATGAGGTCCTGCAAATACCAATAAATAAAAACAACCTAAGTAAGCACACAAACATCCAAATAATTAAAGGAAAAACAGTGCTTCCTCACACTGGATGTGATTGCAATAATAATTCCAACACCACATGGTTTTTCTTCAGTTTCTTACAAATTCTTTGCTACTGCAGAGAGCAGCAACTCAGACTGATGAGATGGTTAAAACAAACAAGAAACCAAACCTGTCCTCTGTGAGACAGACAGGCAAACATTGCCCAAAGAAATTCTTGACAGAGCTGTTTAAGAGAACCAGTATTAACCAGTTCAGGTACTTTCTACAAAGCATGTGAACCAGTCCCTACCAAGAAGTGCTTCAATTTGGTTTATAAACACTGTCAACATATAGATGTTTCAAGCAAGAAGATTCTGCACCACTTAAAACCCAAACTGGTAGAGAAACTAAAGACCTAATGGCAGACCTCAGTTTAATGATATTGAGCTTCACTGTTATCCTCAATCTGGAATGAACAGCAGTTTACAGCAGTCACCAAAATGAACATCTACCTCAATTGCAAGTACAAAAACTAGGTGACATATTTTTTGAACAAAGTGACACCTAATACATGGTAGGGATTAGCTGATCTTTCAAAAAGCCTTCAGGGATAAGAAGATAAACAGAAATGCAGGGAAAAGATTAATCAGCCAATCAAGCAGAAGTAGCATGACTTCTTCACACTGTCTACAGATAACCCTGCGGAAGAAAGTGATCCTGCTTTTAAAAAGCTTTTTTAAAAAGATCTTTATCTTTGAAGAATCACTTACACAGGCCAGCATTTTGTTCATATACTAAGGTACCTAAAGGCCCTCGACAAATACAAAGCTACTGTATTATTGTGATGTGAAAACCAATTCCCTCAAGTTACTTGGATGAGGTGCTGCTCCTTGCTAAAGATGACATTTTGCTTTAATTGTTTACACAGTCTGCATTCAAAAACTATTGGTAAATACAGCATTTATTGGAATACAACTGCTCAAATGTCAGGAAGAAGCTATACATAACTGGATGAATAAGACATCTCTAGTATATTGATATGAAATTGATAATCTGCCAAGAATTGTAGATGGGTTACTATCTGCCCACAAAAATTAGAAACAAAACTGTTGAGCTACTCCAAAATAGAGAAACTCTGCAAGGAAAGTAAGAAAGAAAAGCTCTGGCCTAAGTGCTTCTATAGCAAAAGAAAGTAGGGGGAAAAAAAAGCTCTTTCTCTAGATCTGAGCTTACTAGAATCTCCAGTGAAATATTCTCAGGCAAAAAGGATCCTTGAGATCATTTCATTACAGAGCAGTATAATTAAACCATTTGGTACTTCTGAACAGTCTGCAGTCAATGAGCCACAGCTATGTATCGAAAGAGTTAGAAAGATATTGGACAGAAAATTCAACCTTCATAGATACATAATTTCTTTGAGTCTTCGAAATGTTAAACTGCTCCCTCAAGCTCATAGTTACTGGTAGAGGATCTTCTTTGCAGCTTTTTTTCCTAAACAATATTAAGAACAATGAATGGGAGGAAAAAAAGCATGTACCTCATCTAAGACTGAGGCCTCATCTGTCCTTTCTAGAGAGAGTTATGAAGACCAAGTAATCAAGGCACTGCCTGAAAGAAGTGGTGTCAGGGGGTTGGGGAAGTGTTCTAGACTGCAGTCTTTACATATATGCAAACTTTAGGAGAAATCTGAGGGATCACAGTCCTTCTGGAGTACCAAGAACAGCCACAGTTTTCTAACATTCAGATATATCTAGTGCCAACTGATCCTTTGAGTGCAAAAGCTTAGTTTATTCTTTGAAGACTATAGATGGGCTTTTCCTCCAGCTGGAAAACATTATCAGAGAGAAAACTGTTAGTTATGTCCAGCAAAACTTGACAGCTACTAATCCTGATTCGGAGACAAAGTCTTAGAAGAGATCTTTGTCCTATACATAACCAGCTTTCTCTTTAGGCTAACCATAGGTTTTAGATACTGTCATACTATAAATTTTATTGCAAGTCCTGAAGACAACTTTACAGGAAAAATAACTGAGGAAAGGAAGCCCTGATAAACCTGTATCGAGACCGAATTCCAGGAAAACACTGCCAAGAAACTCCTAGCCAGAAGAAGAAAGCAATATTTAAGTCTTCTAGAGCTATAAAGAAAAGGAAGGTTTCCTTCCCAGACTCTCTCTCAGTCTTGAGAGCAACTTGTGAGTAGTAAATTACATCTGTTTGAGGGAAGGTTCTGACCACTTTGGAAGCAAACAACTCTTAAAATAGTAAACTGATGTTCTGCATGGGAACACACACATCAGAAGCTGGTTTTGTTTCTAGGAAGCTCCTGGTAATACACCACTATAGCTGGACTTCCTTTTCTATCTGTACCTCCAAAGGTGGTGGTGCCAACATTACTTAAACTTGAAGTACTAAGCACTGTACAACGAGCCTGTACTACACATTTAGTAACAAGTCAGTCAGCACTGTAATATAAGAGCATCATTTTACCAGTTCCACCACCTCCTCCTGGTCTGTGACTGCTGTACCTAGAACCAGATGCAATAATTGTGCACAGAGAGCCATTAACTTAGCAGCTGTACAGCAGAACCACTTATACTTACCATTTTAAAAACAGAAAGAGTCAACAAATATCTTTTGACACTAGCTGTGTTTATCAAACTATGTTCCAGTGCTAGAAACCAGTCTTCACACACTATTTTCTGCTACCAGTTGTTAGAAGCAGCTCCTCGCCCTGCTGGGTCTGTGTTACAGATTCAGCAGCCTTTGATTAAGTGCTATGAGCAGCTACACACAGTCAACAAGAGAAATTTACAAAGTCAAGAGTTTTAGTGGTCTCACTTTTCAGCACACTAAGAATTAAATGAGTGCTAACAGAGGCTAACACACACTTAGGACTTCCTTCCCCTTTATGAACAAACAAAATATATTTTTATACACCTTGAGTACAAATAAAGGTGGCAAACATTCAGAAGATGCGTTTCATGCCCTAAAGTCAGAAATAAAAGTTTTTCTAATACAAACGAATTAATGATTTGCCTAGAGATGAACAAGTGGATTTGTCAAGTCTTAGAAGATTAGTTTCTAGAAGGATACAATGACAATTCAATTTCTACAGAATCAAGCTTCCTATCTGGTACAGCTGCTTATAAGCTCAGTTGGCTGAGAGGCCACAATATCAGGCCACTGCACTAACAAGGTCAGGCCAGGTCTGTCATGCCAAAACCAAGTATGATTGGTTTTTCTTTGGTATGGTTCCCTTCCACCCTCCAGGAAAAAAAAAATAGCACCATGTAGCAAAAAAAGATTTAATGGGTTTGAATACCTGATTTTATATAACCAATACTGAGCCAGAATACTGGCTTATCATAACAGCATTCAGAGAATAAAACTGGTCTGCTTTATTTTCTCACAAAACAGTATATAAAGGCTCATGATAGAGAAAACAAAATAAAGTCTCTTACATTCACACCATGAAACAAGAAGAGTAAAATTACAGCTCATCTCCCTTGACCAAATTAAAGGAATACAGCCATCCTGTCACAAAAACCCAGAACTGATGTCGGGCAATGGTTGCCTTATTTGATGAATTCATTTCACATTTAAACTTTCCTAGAGTTGACTTAACATATTAAGTTTGAAATTTCCTTCAAACTTTTTCAATTGTTTGTTGGCTAGATAGACTTTCCTATGAGCCTAGAACTAATTCTCTCATATACCTCATAACCTTATTTCTGGGTGAATATTTACATGCATAGAACTTACTCAGATCTAGACAGTCAGCCATGAACAATGAGAAAAGCCAGCAAAATCCCCCCTGCCTAAGCCATTAGTAGTTAATAGAAAGATTTGGGCTAAACATATTTTTTGTTCTTTCCATGTTCCACAAAGAGGGAAAAAACCCATGTTGAAACTCATTAGGAAGAGCCTTAATTATCTGCAACAGTAGAAAAAAACCACGAATGCTTATTGTAGGAAGCGGTTTATTCTCACAATGAAAAAACAAAAAAAAAATTGTCTTGACTTCAATGATTTTGTATTTCAAATGTCTGTATTATTAGTTTCCTGAAGAAGCTTTAAACTCAGAACAGGTACTTTGTTGATAAGCCATGTAGAAAACAGAAATATTGCAGTGGTTGGAGAAAACTTAAAATGACAGGAATGGAAACCCAGAAGAAGGTTTCAAAGAGTATAAATTATTAAATGACAGGCAAGAAACTTAAGCAACCATGTTTCACGTACCTGGAAAAAAAGAATGATTGAAATACCAAAAAAAAAAAAAACAACAAAACCAAAACACACCTCCAGTAAAGAAGAGTATAAGAGCTTAGGTAAGGCTATTAACAAAACTTTATTTCCCACTGATAAATTTCCTTGCAATAAAGTTTGACCTTATTGAAGGAGCTCAAATAAATAAGTTACCCCAGCAGTACCCCTTGAAATCACTTCCTCATAAACTGCAAGAGATGATAGGCATGCCAGCTTCAGTGTACCAAGTACATTACAGATTCTAAAGTACCTTCACATACTGATGATGCTCCTCTTCACTTAATATCTGAAACAGCCTGAGGCACCTTGTTACAGTGACACTTACCAAGTCACAAGGTCAAATCTGAACTTGCCAGAATCAAACTACAGAGACTCTTAAAAATACCTCATATCAGGTCACTTTTCATTAAATACCCAAACCACACCACTGCTGTGTGTAACATATAGGATAAAGATTTGGGTTTGGGTGTTTTTTTGTACCTATTGAAGAACTGTAGTAATGGATCTTATCTGAAACCTGAGAATTTTGTGACATTTCAACATCTGGATCTCTTCCCTGATTTTTTTTTCCTAGAGACTTATTAATTTTTACTAATTGCCTCTCATTTTAAGCATGTAAATAGGGTATAGGCATTTAAAGAAGCACCTCAGTTCAACACAGGCAACATTCTAGTGCTTCTTTTGCAGAGATAAAAGCAAAGCACAGCATATTTCAAACTTGGAAAAATAGATCAATGGGAAAGGTGGACACTGCCACCATGTGGTGTAAAAAGAACAAAACTGGAAGTTTCTGTATTAAAGGTCAAACCGAGAAAATTGTTTCTAGCACAGCTTTAATTATTGTTATCTACCGTCTTGTTAATTTGCTTCAGCAAATTAATATAGATGCCAGTCAAATCTCAGAAGGTTAAATCCTTCTGAATAATTTTATTAAATCAGAGCATATTAAGTGTACAATGAAGGAAAATGCTTATGTAAGACAAAATGAACAGGATTAATTTAATCTCAGTTATGACCAGAGATAATACAAAATAATGCTGAACCACATAAATGCACACATTTTATTGACTACTTTTTCTAATTCAATCCAAAAGAGAAATGAAAATAATTTCACAAGATAATCTTATGTAAATAATTTCTCCTTACACTTGATAATTCCATAAGTAAATTTCAGAGGCAGAAAAAGGTGATAAATAAAAAAATAGCCTCAGAAGTAGTAAAATGACAGTGGCATTTAAAGTCCCTGATAGCCATGACTTTGATAAATATATTATGGGTACCTGAAACTATGTTATCCCAACTCCACATTTATGTGGAACTAAGCTAAAATGCAAATTACCCTAGCTATATACATGCTAAAAATACTAGAAATACTTTAAAAACAAAATTCTTCTTATACTGTTTCAACTCCTTTGCTCTTTGAAAATAAAAATTAAATATATTTATGTAATTTGTTTCTCTACTTCTGGTGTTTAGCCTTTACTTGGAATCAAATTATCTTTCTCTTTAGTACAGAAATAAATAGGAAAATTAAAATATAAAAAGTTGAAAAGCATAGCAAAGAAAATGCAACCATAAAGAATTATTAAAAATCTGGTTTTATATCATTAATATAAAAGGTGAAGCAAATTACTACCAAGACATCACATCTCAAAAACTATACACTGAATCATCATGGTGTCTTCACCTGCTGCTGGGTGGATCTCCTGTCTCAGCTTCCCCACCTTGAACCTTGCCCTCAGAAAGCACCAGACAGCTGGTAAGAGAGTACCCTGAACAGTCTCATGAGTGCATCTTGCAGGGTAGCCATGGCATAAAATTAGCTATTATACAGAAATGTACATACCATGTTTTTCCTTTCCCTCCCTTCCTCCCTCTCTGCCCTCTTTTCCCCCAGTAACTTTTGTACAGGAAAAAGCTTCTATATCTTATACCTGAATAATGATTTGGAGAATGAGGTTTTCACAATATACATATTTACACAGTTTCTTAACTGAGATAACTAAGAAGTACAGACCTCTGTCAGAGACTTCAGTTGGGATTTGTACCCACTTAGTTCTTCTGTTAGACTCCCCTTTTTCATCTGTAGATCACTTAGCTCTTTTCTTAAGGAATGGACTACTTCATAAAATCGGACCTAGAAGAACAAGATATATATTCAAAATTGAGACTAACAAAATTGCAATTGCAAAACTATAATCCTAAAAACAAATCAGCTCAACATTTTACGGCAATAATTCACGAAGTTATTTCTAGTGCACAACAGAAACCTGGTTGGGGAGTTGGGGTGCAGTGAAGGAAACGTTACAGCAAAACCAGCATCTTTCTTCAACCTTTGACAGCATCAGCTAAGAAATAATCAAAATATGTTTGGCACTGAACAAAAGAGAGGAATAAAGGTAAAGATTACATTGCTGTTCAACTAAGGCAGCTCCAAGTCAGGCTTCCCAAACAAACAAACAAAAAAAAGTTGCTAATGAACCACATGGCCCCATGCACTTATTTGTGTCAAACCTAGAGCCTATTTGATTAATAGTGTAAAAAAGAGAAAAAAGCGAAACCCAAACAAACCAAAAACCTATTTAGCAATAATCAACTTAACTTGCTAACTTCCCCCAAGCCAACATAAACTTTTATGAGGTGTGTAGAAATGGTGAGAGGTTAATTTTTGTTTTCTGCCAGTTCAGTGTGCTGAATTTGCACCAAGAAAAATGCAAGAGCCAGTGCAGGAAAGCAGGAACAGCACATAACCAGGAAGAACTGTGACACCCCCCCACACACACACCTTCAGCAGTAACATCTTGTTATATGGATTCAGCTGCATCAGGCAACTAGGCCTCTGAAAGACTCGACTCCGCTAAACTAAGACCAAAAAATCCTTGTAAAAGGATTAAAAATAAATTAAAATCTGCAACACATACTCCTCTCTTCCCCCACTTTAGTAATAGGCATTTTAAGTCTCACATCCATAAAACTTTTTCAGAACATTTCTACTGACCAAGAAAAAAAGACTAGAAAATAAGTAGTAAAACCACAAAGTCAGTAGTAAAAAGTAAAAAGAGACAAAACAAAAAAGAAAGCTTTTTTGGTATACACCCCCCACACATACACAGAGGTTATCACTCTTTGATTAACTTAATACCTTAAAATGTTGGTTTTGGGGGATGGTAGAAAGAATAGATAATTAGGTACTGTTTTCATGCAAAAGCTACTGCGTACCCTCCATCACTAATGCTTTGTTTGATATATGATTAAAGAATACAAGCAAGAAAGCATAAATAAAGTGACCATTCAATAGCAACGTGTAGTACACTTCCATGCAGAACGAAGACAGGTCTCAGTTTTGCTACCTGTAAGTAGCAGAAGACAAAGGAAAGTTTCAGGTGTATTTCATATAATTGACAGCATACAATTCTAAAAACACAGAAGCCATGGAAATTTGCCATGTAAACATAGATGTAGTTTGCTTTATACAGTAAGGCAAGTGCGCAACATGACTGGAAAATCAGTATTTTTAGTTTTAACTGTAGCATCTGATGATTCAATTAGTCATTCTTAATAGAAAAAAATAACCTTGATTATCACTAATTGGTAAACATTTAAATAATTGTATTTTTTTCACACCTGCTTTTCCAGTAAGCTCTTGTGTTTTTACTGCAATTTCCCTAGGAAACCTAACTTATGCTATCATGCCACATTTACTTCTCAAACCACAACTACCTTAAAACAGATTTCCCAGTAGAAACCAAGATATCATGGGATACAAGTATCAAGAATAAATGTATTTGCACAGCCCTCCTAAGAAAAGATAATTACGTGGTAACGAGAAAGTGCAAATGAATGCAGCAGATGAGGTTGAGGTTGTAGCAGAAATTCAAGTGTTGCTGTTATTTAGCTAGTTTGATGACCAATAAACATTCATGGAACTCAACAGTCAAAGCACACATTGCCTCTTGCCAACTCAACAGAGCAGAAACAAATTACTGTAAATGGGATTTCCAAAACATATCTTAGAAATTACAGGTTTATATCAATGTGCTATAAGCAAAGAGTTACTATTTTCCAGGCAATTTTAAAAAAACTCTTTGCATGTGCCCACCACGTTTTATGGAAAACTAGAATTAACCTAAAAATGGGTGGGTACAGAGGATGAAAAAGTTGACTTCTGTTAAATGAAGTTATGTGAAAGCAGTTGGATCAGTTAACCGCCGCCTTAGACAAACAGCAACTGAGCTGTAGTTAGCAAAATCATACATCTGAAAGACACAGCAATTAAAATAAGATCAAACAGAATTTGCAGATACTGTTTTTAAACAACTTGCTGCAATTTTTTTTTTTTTATGACAGAATACACAAGAGGTTCACTTTACTGAACAAACTGAACTGGTGCTTGGCAGCCAAAATACTTAATGGCCTGAAGTACTTTAAAATTTTGCATACACTTTTCTAAAAACATCATTCTTTTAAGTGGTAAAAAAAAAGTTTAAAAAATCTGAATTTTTACTTTTAAGTTCAAAAACCAGAAAAGCATGATTTTCAGAGAAAGATTCTTAAAACACAATTTTTCAGTTGTCATCATTAAATACTACCTAGTCCTCGTTCTAACATGTCATTACTCCACCCCTTTGTGGAAGAACAGTAAAAAACATCTCACATTTGCTTTAATTCCAGTATTTTAAACTTGAAATATCTCTATATACAAAAATGTCAATTTAAGCTCTTCCTGCTGTTGTTCCATTTTACCAGGTTTCAAACAAAGTCTAAGTATTGTATACATGTTTACTTCTACCCTGAAGATTGAAAGGCGGTATTTTATAACTTATTAAAAAAAAAAAAAGTCTGAAAATGTCTTGCTCAAGTTGTCTAAGCAGGACCCTTTCTTGCCAAGGAAAATTTTACCCTAATATCAGTAGACTATACTGTTAGTCTGGAGCCAGAAATTTTAAATGTCTGAGAAATACAAATTCTTCCTTAGGCAAGCAAAGCAGAAAACAACATTCCTTTCAACATCCTTTACCTAGCTGTCAGAAGCCAAATGGATGTACAGACAGGATAAGCAAAATAATTCTGTAGCCACCCAGCATCTGCAGCAGCTGAATAATTCAAAGTAATGATAAACAACCACCAAGCTTAACTGATACTTTCAGGTTCACACTAATCCTCTTGCTAAGAGAAGAAGCAGCAAACAGCATTTTACCACATCTTTAGAATGCCTTCTTTGAGGGGAAAAAAAAAATAAAATCAGCCAAAAAGGTCACTTCTTCAAAAGAAAAAAGTGACATGTAAAGAAGAAAGGGGCTTCACTGAACACATAAGTAGTAGAGTTTTTGGCACAGACATAAGTAGCATTTACTTGTTGAACACAAAAGGAAAAGAAAGGGAGGTTAAGGGTAGAGGGTGGCTGCTACTCATCTCTCCCACTACATATCTTTTTGAGACTCCCCTCCTTCTACTCACAATCTAAGCACCCTAATTGTGCTGTGACAGCTCCACTTAGAGCAGCTGACAAGGTTACTAACTCCTGGTATCTGTCCTGCCTGGCTACATAGTCTTTTGTAGAGACTGTCAACCAGCTCCCGAAGTCCTCAACTTCCTGCACGCCAATTTCAAGCAAGTTGATGCAGATTTCCATTTCTGTTAAAAATATTGCTTTTTAAACCACTGTGGTGCATGAATCAACGAACTGTCCTCAAATACTTCTGTAGAGGGCAGCAGGTACAGTAGAAATCTAGGGCGTAATAATGCAGAAGGGCCCAAGCCCTTCCTGCTGCTTTCAAAAGTCCAAGTTTTGGAACTTCTTAAAAGATACTTTTGCAAGATCATCCTTTAGATAAGAATGACAATTTAAGGTACACAATCTCCTGTGTTTGGTCAAATAGGAAAAGGCCAGATGGAAAGTGTGAGGGAAAGGTAAGGTTCTTTTTAAAACATCAGTCTGAGATTCCCCTCTTTACTGGAATGCAGTCGTAACGGACCAATCCAGAAGCACATCTTCCTCTGAAGGTCCTTCATTTCTAGCTAGGGATGAATAAGAATTCTAGGATTATAGACTGGCTTCTACTCCATGAACATCCCTTTAATTCTAAAAAAAAAAATAAATCAATTTACAGTTTGTGGTGGGTTAACCCTGCCCAGCAGCCAAGCACCTATACGCCTGCTCACCTACTTGCTGCAAGGATACAGCCTATATTTTAAACTAATACAAAACAAAATACTCACAGAAACATATTCAGAGATAGAAAGCTGATCTTCAGGAAGAGACTTTAGCTTCTCATAGCAATCATCTGTTAATTCCAAATCTCTCAAGCTATGTCGAATATTTCCAGCCCTCTCCCTCAACTGATGATTTGTTTCCTCCAGCTGCTTCTGTCTCAATAAAACAGTTTCCATTTCTTGTTTCATTAGAGCCTGATGTTTTCTTCATGATTGATTTGAAAACATTTGAAAAAAGAAGACATTAAGTAGTGAGTAACACAAGTGACAAAGCTTCGAATACCCTGGGAAAGGAGTGAGTTTTGTTCATTTTGCAAAGGGGAAAATTTACACAGATTAGTTAACTAGCACAAGAGTGTACACCACCATGGTTACACTACCATATCAGACACAGTATATATAAAAAAACAGGAACTTTATAGTCACTGACAACACAAAGCTGAATCTGAGAAGTGACAATCTCCACATATGCTGACTTGAATTTTTAAATAAATCTTAATTTACCAATCAAAAGGTTAAAACACGAAAAAGCAGAAAATATTTCCACAAAATCCCCAATGGACTACTACATCACCAAATAAAACAATAGTAACTTCAACTTGTGTTTAATCAAGTTTCAGCACATGGGTGCTCATGGTCTATTTCACACACAACCCCTCGTTTTCTAACAAGTGTAACATGTTGGGGTCCTTCTAAAAAAACCAACCAACAAACAAACCAAACACCATTACATTAAAACAAGTAACCTTACTTTCAGCCTTAAAACACCACCACTACTATTATCACCAGTGACAAGGTATTACACAGCAAGAGAAACTGCACATCACTTAACGATGTTTCAAAGTGTTTAGTTTATTTTATTCAAATCATAGAATCGTAGAATGTTAAGGGATTGGAACGGACTTTTAAAGGTCATCCAGGTCCCAATCCCCCCTGCCATGGGCAGGGACATCTCCCACTAGACCATGCTGCTCAGAGCCCCATCCAACCTGTCTTTGAACACTGCCAGAGTTGGGGCATCCACAACCTCCCTGGGCAACCTGTTCCAGTGTCTCACCACCCTCACAGTAAATAATTTCTTCCTAATATCTAACCTAAATTTCCCCTCTTTCAATTTCTACCCCTTACTCCTTGTCCTATTACTACAGTTCTTGACAAGGAGTCCCTCTCAAATCAAAGATGACCGACCTACTTTTTTGGAGGCTTTAAGCTATAACTCTTGAAAACATATCCCAATGAAATAATTCTTTACAACACAGTCATTCCTGCACTATTTAAGAAGTAATATAAAAAATACTAGCTAATACTACAAGGTGACATCTGCCCCACTGGTTTAAAAAAGACAACAGAAAGTCTGAGCAAAGCAGTCACACAAGGACATATTCTTTAATATGTACAATTCTATTAAATGGGGATGAAAATTGAAGTAAAAGACTGTCAAGACAACTAATGGAAAGACTGGGGAAAGGAAAGTAGTTCAACTTTTTTATGCCTGTTAATAACAGTTTGCACATCAGTACATTTTTACTGAGTACTCGAGATAACTCAAGTATGGCCAACATAAAAATATTCCACTGTGGTGGAACTAAGCATACAGAGCGACAGACGTTTTTCTGACACAAACAGCTGCTCTTAGCTGAAAAACTCTGCTGTAACTAATCTCAGGTCTGGCTTCACATCCCTAAATCTCTTCTAGCATTACTACAGAATGATTTTGAATTAGCCACATTTGTAACGTGGTGCATCCTTTACTGTAACATGAGACTATGTAAATAATGCTCTTCCTTCACAGGTGTTTTAAAACATTTAATTGACAAAGCAGTTTGGAGAAGCCTTCTAGCCAGTCTATTTTTCAGCTACAGATTAACTAAAAATATTTCAGAAAACTACGATGGAAAGTGAGTTTCTACATCATCAACTGAAAGCATTTCTGACAAATCTGCAATCTTGACTGGAAATGCTAAACATTATTCCCTTACCTTTCCCAAGTCATCTACTCTACAGTTATTAAAAATTTAATTTAAACTGATGGAAATTCTGCTCCCTCTGCCTACTCCTTTTGGTTTTAAGAACATTTGTATTCCTCTTTACTATTAAATGTTTAATCAAGGTAACAATAAAACCAAAACCACAAACTTCAGCCAGTGAGAGTTTAATTCAAATTTACTTATATGTAAATTAAATATGCAAATTACATATTTAGAATGAAAATACTAATATAATCTGCAAAAGAAATCCTATTCCTGCAATTAACAATTATCTGCTTCTGTTAATAACTTATTTATACAAATTTAAATTAATTATTGGACAGTAAAAGATGAAGTTCTTAATTTTACTTCCATCATACCTAGCATCTTCTTGCTGTAATGCCAACTGACTATCCAGTCGTAAAGACAACAGCTGCTTTTGATGGATTGCATCATTAAGCTTCTCTTCTAGCTCCTCGATCTAAATATAAAGAATGTAAGTATAAAATGAAGAAAAGTTACCTTAGTAATTTTCAAAAAATATTTTACAAAAAAGAACAACTTGAGAGAAAAAAGTGAATAGCCCAATGTTTTGGGAAGTGCAACAACGACTGTCTAACAAAACCTCTAAATATGCTAAGGCTTCATTGAATATGATACGGACTTTGTCCCAATAAAATAAAAATAAAATAAGACTTAGTTCTTAATTAGGTCTTTTTCAATCAAATATCTACTTGTTCAGTGACTTTCAAATTAGGCTTAAACTCAGAGCAACAAGCCAATGAAAGCCACAGTTAGTATACAGTAGGTTGTAAAAATGTGGCAAAGCTTTTATGCCTTTCTTAATTTCATGCATCTTAGAGGAAGCTGTGCACAACACAATCTACTATTAGCATGCTGGTATATTCTAGCCACATCTTTATTAACAGATAATTAATTTGTATTCAGATCGCTTTTTCTAGTATTCCGCAAGTTCATGTTCAAAGCCCTATTAAGCTGCCAACATCAGCGACAAAATTATTCTTCATTTCTGAAAGGAAACAGGTGTTTTTCCTTTGTATTTAGAAAAGGTAGTACTAATCTCATTTATTTATAATGACTTGGATAAGTCAGCTAAGTTTCCCATATCTTTGTTTCCTTTTCTTCTCATTAAAGAACCCAAACAAAACACACCAAAGAAAACCCCCAAACCACCTAAGCAGGCTTCCATCATGCAATTCAAAGAAATTTTTTCAGAACAGAAGTTTCTACCATACTCTAAAAGCACCAAAACCAACAAAAGACTATATAATGAAAGGAGAAATACTCCTTACCTTGGTCAAATATTCCACTTTCAAGTTGTCAATCATCAAGTTTCTTTGAGATAATTCTATTTTAAGCAGCTGAAGGTTATGGAGCAACTCCTTCCGTTCAATTAGCTGCTTAGTGATTTTTACAGTACCTTCTTTCTCTTCAGAGGAAGAAACATCATCAGTTGGCATTGTGGTTTCTAAGCTAATATCTTCAGATTCCAAGGAGCTAGAAATGTTTACTTTCTTGATTTCCTTAGAGCTTTCTTGCGACATTTTCTTCCACTATTTGCAAAGCTTTTTTTAAGCTATACTTTGAGATGAGCCCCTTGAAGAGTTAACAGCAAGAATCAAAACAAATGAAAGGCATTATATCGTTATGAAAAATTAACCAGTTAAACTAGACCACTAAGCAAGTAATGCTCCTCAGTATCGCTATTTATTTTTTTTTCACCCGAGAAAAACATTTTGACAAGCTCTGAAGAGGGCAGTTGCCTAAGGACTCTCTTGCTAAACAACTATCAACAAGGGTTTTGACCACAATAAGATAAATACCAGTGTGAATCTAGCTTACTAGTATGATAAACAAAGATGTGTAAGCTGTCAGAAGTGCATGCACCAAAAACTCAGGACACCCACGAGGCATATACTACATCAGAGAACATACCGTAAGAGGCATAACCAGACTTTCTGGATAAAAGGGTAAAAGAATACTTTCATCACAGAATCACTTAGGTTGGAAAAGATCTCTGAGACCATCGAGTCCAACCTATGACCGAACAGCATCTTGTCAACTAAACATGGCACTCAGCGTCACATCCAGTCTTCCCTTAAACACCTCCAGCGACAGTGAGTCCACCACCTCCCTGGGCAGTCCATTTCGAAGTCTAATCATCCTTTCTGTGAAGAAATTTCTCCTAATGTCCAACTTAAGCCTCCCCTGGTGCAGCTTAAGACCGTGTCCTCTCGGCCTGTCCTTACTTGCCTGGGAGAAGAGGCCGATCCCTACCCGGCTACACACTTTCAAACACTGACTGCCTTCCCAGCAGCAGTAGCTGCACTGTTCTTACCAGGTTGGTTGACCCAGCAGCCACACGGACTTTTACAACCCCCCAGCACAGATCACGGTTGTTTCTCACAGACGGCGCTGCTCAGAGCCCTGCCGAGAGAGGAGACACCGCGCTCGGAGCCCGGGCAGCGACAGCGGGGCTGCCCCCCGCGGGGGCTCTCCGGGGTCACAACCCCCTCCCTTCCCCACGGCAGGCGGGGCGGTTCAGAAAGGGGGGATGCTGTTCTGCCCACCGGATGCCCCGAGCTGCAGAGCCGTAACTGCGGGGG
This sequence comes from Neopelma chrysocephalum, assembly GCF_003984885.1. Lineage (NCBI taxonomy): Eukaryota > Metazoa > Chordata > Aves > Passeriformes > Pipridae > Neopelma > Neopelma chrysocephalum. Next base: position 14,228,453 of record NW_020897694.1, on the reverse strand, counting down.
GCGTTGACCCAACTCGGCGGGTCCCCGGGGCAGCCTCCACACACCCCGACCGGCGGCGGCTGCGGTAACACGCGCGCGCGCGCTTCCGCCTCCCCTCAGCGCGGCGGGGGCGGAGCGGCCGCACGACATCACCGCGGCGACGGGGGCGCCGCTTCCCGCGCCGTTCCCGCCTCCCGGCGCTTCCCTGCCCGCTCTTGCGGCCCGCGCGCGCCATGCTGACCTCGCGGACGTTCGTGAAGCGCACGCGGGCGGGCGCGGTGGTGAAGGTGGTGCGCGAGCACTACCTGCGCGAGGACATCGCGTGCGGCGCCGCCGCGTGCCGCCTCTGTCCCCCCACCACCGGCACCGCGAACGCGCCCGGGCTGGAGGCGCGTCCCAGCGGCGCCAGCAGCAGCCTGTGTCCTGGGCTGCACTTCCTTCTGCCCGACACCAACCTCCTCCTGCACCAGGTGAGCAGCTCCGGCAGGGAGCGATGGGATGGACAACCGCCTCAGCGGAGCGACAGGCCTGGGCCCCGGGGAGGGCCCGCCGCCGCCTCCTTCTGGGCCCGGCCGTGCTCCATGTGGAGCCTCAAGCCCTTCCTCCTCCAGCCTTGGTTAAATCCATGTGTGGGTGAATTACCCCGCGCCCGTTACGCGTGGGCTTCCGATGTCTGGCAGCGCGCTGTGGGCTTGGCTGCTCCTGTTGTTCCCTGTGGCTACTTGATCCCTGGCTGGCCAGTCCGTTCTTTCCTTGCCAGCTCCTCACCAGAGGGCTACAGCATCACCAGCTCTAGCTCTGGGGTTTTCGGGGGTTTGGGGTTTTTTACTTATTTGTTTTTGTTTTTTTCTGCCTGGTTTTGTGAACGGTTTTATTTATTTGTTTGTTTGTTTGTTTTGCTCGTAGTGGTCTGATGTGGGTATGGAAAAAGTCAGTCAGAGAGAGTCGGTAGACTCTGAAACAGTGGTTGGGATCTTCTTGTGTTCACTGAATTTTCTTGTCAACCAGAATTTTCCCTAAATGGCTCTTCTGTTTTACAGAATGTAGGTTTGTGTTCTCTATACTGTGATTTTGATTTCGTGTAATGAATAGAGGCTGCAAAATCATCCCATGTGCAACTCTGGAAGCAGTGGGAGAGACTTTACTCTGTAGCCCATCAGTAGTTGTGCAAAGGTTTGAGTCTGAGCAGTGCAGACACTAGACTTTGAGCCTGGGAGGCACTGGAATCCTAAGATTCACATTTAATTTTTTTTTTTTTAAATTGCTTTTGAATACCTGTGTAGAAGATAGAATAACCCTGAGCAGACATTGGAGATTGGAAGTAATTAATGAATTGTAACATGGAGTACTCAGAAGAGGGACACAACACTTTTGCGTTTTAGCAGTTTTACATCCCAAAAGTTGTAAGTAAGGATTTTCTCCCCAAAACAGCATATCAAAGCGTGTTTTCAGCCTGTTACACATGGACTTCTTGTTGTCTATTGGTAAAGTTTGTATGTGCGTACTGTGGAGCACTCTGAGAATGTGCCAGGGTATGCTGCCACAAACTGGAGAAGTGGGGATTAGGAAGTCTTGGTAACAGTAGGGAAAGGATTTGCCTAGCAACTGAAACAGGTTTTCAAAAGTAAGGCTTGGCCTGGTACTTCAGCTTGTACGTAGAATAATACTGAATTTCTTCCCTAATGAACATGGCTCTAAATCTTTCAGGTCATCTAAACATCAAGGTCAGGGAAGCTTGGTCTGGCATTGCTTTTGATTCTTTTAGCTGTACCTTCTAGAACCTTATTACTTTCTCATTCTGGAGGTGGAATTGCACAGTTCCTTACCACAAACTTAGCAAGTGGAGCTCTCATCCTTTTATGCTGACAGCTTGCATGGATCCTTGGTGTGGATCCATGACTATCAGGAGTTAGCTAAGTGCTGACAAATTTTTAACAAATTTCCTTAAAAAAGAAAAACATGTCTTGTCTTTCAAAAGACGAGAGCAGCTAACAGAATTCCAATTGGTTTGACTCTGTGCAAATTAAAATTGCAGTGCAACAGTGGGATTATTTTTGGAGAACTTAAGCCTAAACAGGCACATCCAGGCATGTCCTGTCAACTGCGTAACAGTGCTCAGGTGCTATTTTATGGCTTGCATTCCTCACAGAGGCATATGCCATACAACCTGTAGATTATGTCTGATTACTGTCAGCTTGTGCATAGTTGTATTTTCTTTACTAAGATTACAATTTACAGGAATCCATTTTATGTAAATAAAATTTCTAGTGTACAATTGGCCTTACATTTGTTTGGAGACCTGCGTATGTTGGGGATGAATTTGTTGGAAGTCAGAATAAGTCCTTCTCTTTACTCCAGGAAAATTCAGGTCATGGAGAGTATGGAAAATCCTACTTGATTTTTTTTTCCCATAAACAGGAGGAAGCAACTTAATACACTGTTCAGTTTCACAGTAGTGAGAGAAGAAGACAGTGCCACTCATTACTCCTGTTAGCTTTTTATGTATTAACCAAACAAATATTTAAAGTCCTGTTATTGAATTCAATTAAACAGCAATTTTGATTCATTTCCATTTTGTTCCTCAGATTGATGTCCTTGAAGATCCTATTATTAAGAATGTCATTGTGCTACAGACAGTCTTACAAGAAGTCAGGAATCGGAGTGCACCAGTATACAAGCGAATTAGGGACATGATTCAAAACCCTGAAAAACATTTCTATTCTTTCACCAATGAGCATCATAGGTAAGGTGTGGAATAGGGTATAACAAAGTTTTGCTGATGTCTGGTAAAAAAAAGTGGGAAACAAAACTGGAACATGTGGACCAGGAAGAAAAATTAGACTGGTGTGCATAGAACTGTATAGTTCTAAAGAATCCTATTGGGAAATAGTTGCATGTTCCAGGAGCTTTTCTGTTTATAATTAGTATAAGTATGTATATGTTATGAAAGGAGGATTGGAATATTGCATAAACTGTATAGATAGCACTGTTATCTTGAGCAATAGAATACTGATTTTCCATTTCCTTTTAAACATATTCCAATGCTTTATTGTCAGCTCTGTCTGTAGCAGAATTCAAAAGTCTGTTAGTAAGTTAGTGACAGAAAGCTCTAAGAAATGAAGATGCAATTAATTTGCATTTATTTGTGCTCATAATTAATTTCCAATACTGCAGTATCATAGTTTTAGGAATCTTGAATCCACAGTTCTAACATCTTGAATGCAATCCTTTCCAATTGTCTGTGAGAAGGTTGTATTAGAAATTAACACTTCCTTCCTATTTTCCTTTACCTGTCTGTCTCCTGGCCCTTCAGTGGCCTAAGAAGCATTACACATATTTTAAAATGGATACAGTAATGATTCTTTTGGCCTCACAACCTTGATCTTGTTTGTCTGGAAAATTTTTCTGAGTGGAGATACATGTTGGGGTTTTTTTTGTTTTGTCACACCCTGCCTTTGTTTTTGAAATTTATTTAGAGAAACATACATAGAGCAAAAGCGAGGAGAAACTTCTAATGACCGCAATGACAGAGCCATTCGGGTAGCAGTAAACTGGTACAATGAACACTTGAAGAAAATAGAGGATGAGGAGAAGATTCAAGTTATCTTTTTAACAAATGACAGAACTAATAAAGAGAAAGCTTTAGAGGAAGGGATAACTGCTTATACATGTAAGTGAAATAGTATGTATGTTTAATTTATTGTTCAGATAAACTGTGCGGTCTCTTCATACCTAAATCCTGTGCATCTCTCTCATAAATATTTATGTGTGTGCTTTTGTAGGTGAGGAGTATATAAAAAGCTTGACAGCTAATCCTGAGCTTGTAGATCGTCTTGCTTGTGTATCTGATGAAGGGGTATGTTTTTATTTTCTTTTTATAAAATAAATTAATCAGAAATGGTTTGCAGTATAATATTGGATATTGTATGTCAGGCTATTAGCATCAGTTTAGAATATGAGGGCTCTGGGCTTTATTCCCATTTTGGCAATTTAACTTTTTGTCAACTGAAAAGTAAAAAGGAAACATTGCAGCCATTTTTAGTGCTGCTTATATGCCTGTTAGTAGGTGTCTTGTTATTTGTAAAAAAACAGTTGCTTTAGGTAACTGTTGAGACGATGAGAATAATAACAGTTGGTTTAAATAAAGTGTATAAATATGAGAAATAATTGAAACAAAATGAAAACAAAATATGTTGCTGACTACTTAGATTTTGGTTTGTGTGTACTTGAAAGTTTGTTAACTTATTGATCAAAAGTATTTTCATGTGGTGATCAGTTAAGTTGACATAAATGCAGTCTGCAGTTCAAAGATGAGCTACATCCTCTTCTGTTTCCTTGTGCTTTGTGTTTGTCAGAATCAAGACTTTTCACACACAAACTGATAGAGCTGGACACTAACTACAAAAAATGAGAAAGTTCATTTCATCATAGTTCTAACAGAATAGAGCTTTAACATGTAAGAGTAGGAAGAAAGTGGAGGGCTCAGATGATCTTCTCAGCAGCTAACTGTAGATCATTCAGGTGCTCCAAAGCTTAGTCACAGTAATGTATTTTCATAATGTTTCATATAGCTTACAGTGTATACACTGTGTGCCATACTCTTCACTATGTAGTACTGTACTAATTTTTTTTAAGTGTATGTTTAGTCAGTATATCCAAATGAAAAGTGTATGCCACTCATGCAGTATCATTTTAAGTAACTGCAGGCAAACAGGAAAACAAGAGTTCCTGGAATTGCCATGTTTTTGTGGTTTTTATGCTTTTGATGCTTTATTAGAAAAAATACTGCTTAGTAGTAGTTTTTTATTACTGTGCTTATTCCTACCTGCACATAGTTACAATTTTGGAGTTTGTCAGCTTGAGTGTCATGGTCCTGAGCTCAGTTTGGAAATAATCATGAATATAAAATACTGAAAATTTCTTCTGCTTTTTTTCCTAAAGAAAGAAATAGAAAGTGGAAAAATAATATTCCCAGAACATATTCCTCTTAGCAAATTGCAGCAAGGAATAAAATCTGGTATTTACCTCCAAGGAACTTATAGGGCGAGCAGAGAGAATTATCTTGAAGCTACTGTTTGGGTTCATGGAGATGCTGAAGAAAACAGAGAGGTGAATTTTTCATTTTATCTTTGTGCTGTGAACTTTAACTAGCCTCAGTAATGACTTAAAATTTAATTCTTTCATGGTGACGTGTGTTAAAATGGAGCATTTTAGTAATTTTCCCTTGTCTTGGTTTTTTCTGTGTTTTTGCTGACATTTTCATTTGTTCTTTGTATGGATATAGACTACTGAAATGCTGACTGTGCTCTTTGTGAAAAAAAGAATAATGTGTTTAAAATTAGAGTTTGATAAAGTAATTGGTAAAATAAAGCTGAGTCTTGGTTGTTAATAGTTTTTCACTTGACTCAACAGTTTTTAAAATCAGTTTGAAATATATGGTGAAAGACAGAGGAAGAAGTGTGTAGTAGGATTTTCAGAAAAAACTGTCATAAGGCCTTGTGGGGTTCTCTTGCTTTATTTCCCCTCCAATTTTCATGCTTGGTGAGGAGGGGATGGCTTTTTCCTGCCCAGCAGTCAACCCATCTGTCTCCCTGGTGAATTCTCAGTTGATACAGTCGTACAGACACTGTTTCCGAGCAGTGGCAGTTGTCTCCTCTCTCCCTATTTGTGGTTGCAGCTGGAGATACTTCTCTGTCTCTCTTTTATTCCTCTTTCCCAGTAGTATGTGGAGTCTCCAAGCCTGCCAAAAACATTTTTTTTATAAAAGGAATTGGAATCCTGAAATAAGATCATCAGTACTCTAAGAAACCTAGACAGAGGAAAAAAAATGAGTCACAAACATGCTTTAAAATGTTCTTTGGAGTGCAGAGCCTGTTATACATGTTTACTCTTCTGTTACACTGCTTTGATTTGGGTGTTCTGTGTTTATCATCGTGAATATTTGCATTTTCATTTTGTTTTCTAAAAAATCCAGATAATTGTTCAGGGACTGAAACATTTAAACCGAGCAGTTCATGAAGATATTGTAGCCGTGGAGCTGTTGGCAAAAAATGAATGGGTAGCACCATCCTCAGTGGTCTTGCAAGATGATGGCCAGAATGAAGATGACATCGAAAACGAAGAGGAGAAAGAAAACATTGTATGAAATAAATAATTTTACTTAACTGTTATGTTAAGAGAGAAATTCAATCTGCAGTACCTGACAGTGTTAGGCTTTACATTTATCCGTACTTTGTACAGGCTGTGAATACAGAAGTTATAAAACTTAATTTGTAGTTGTACAGTTGTGTTAAATAGATGATCATGTATAGAATGGATACTTTTTAATTAATCTCAGTTAGAAATTCCCTCATTACTTTATTAAGATTAATAAATCCAAAAGTTATTGAGTGGTAGTCAGGAAATAATGTAAATCTGTATACCAATGTGCAGATCAGGATTTGCTAGAATAGGAGCAGATGTTGTATTACACTGACAGTTACCTTTTATAGGCAGTACATTTGGAACCAGTTGTAAAATATTCTTCAGCTTCCTGCAGTAATTCCAATTAATGTGCACGCAGTCCACACACGTATCTCTTGACCAAGAAGATCATTCCTTTAAAAATGATCCTTCAGTTGAATGTCATGGGAATATTTTTTTAATGATCGTGTTGAGAATTAGTGGCGAATTTTCAAGCGGCATAAAAGGACTCCTGAAAATTAAAATAGGTTGTAAAATAAGATGGAGATTGTTATTTGTCTGGGTTTTTTTGATGAACATAATTTCAGAAAAATGAAGAACAGCAGAAAAGGACTGGAAAGAAATACTGTCTTGTCCCACTATCTCTACTCACTCCACAACTAAGAAATTGTGTCACTTACTGAAAATGCTAAAAGTTATGCGAAGCGCAGGGAGGCATAGTTCTATTTATGAGATTATAATAGAATTTATGGCATTATAATGAGACATAAAATGTTACTACCAAGGTTTGAGGTATGTGCTGTAGTCGAACATGTTTGCATGAGTTTAAACAGTTTTGTATTTTTAACCTTTGTGTTCTACCAGCTGAAGACTGCTGTTAACAAGGACATGCTGAGACCTACAGGAAAAGTAGTGGGCATTATAAAACGAAACTGGCGACCGTATTGTGGCATGCTTTCCAAATCGCAGATCAAAGAGGTAAAGAAATAATCCAGTTACTGGAGGTGCAGGTTTTTGGGTTTTGTCTTAAATTGGGAATTAATTGTTGTTTTTTCTGACTGTTAATAGGCAAGGCGCCATTTGTTTACACCAGCTGATCGCAGAATTCCTCGCATTCGAATAGAGACCAGACAAGCAGAAACATTGGAAGGACAAAGAATAATTGTTGCTATTGATGGTTGGCCCAGGAATTCTAGGTATCCTAATGTAAGTTTAAGCATTTTTTTCTGAACTTTTAGCTATCTGATTTTTATGTTATTATATATAAAATGTTTATTATCTGCAACACTGAGCAACTGTGAACAGCGTTGACATGAATTTTAAGTTATTTGTATGCCATTCAATAGTGCAAATTAGGGAAGTCCTTAATTGATGTAGTTTGCTCTTCCCCCAAAAAACCAGGTATGGATTATCATGCTTCAGAAGCTTACTCATGCAGTTCTGCAGTGAACATATATAGGCTACTTAAGATACTTTATGTAGACTAACCATGGACCACCTTGCATGTGGTGTGACTCTTGGGGTTGTCCTGTGCAGGGCTGAGAGCTGGGCTCAATGATCCTTCCAGGTCCCTCCCAGCTCAGCATATTCTATGGTTCTGTCATTGTTTTAGTCTGGGTTCCTAGAAATATGAATCTTTCGCTCTGATTTTGCTCATTCACACATACGGATCACTGTTCTGGCGGATATTTAACACATAGGCCAAATTCAATCAAAGTGCCAGTAGGGCTGAGTTACAGGTAATTAACTTCTTAGAAGTTGAGTGTAAACAAATACGAGGCTGTATGAGAAACTGAGGACACCAGTGCCAATTTGTGTTGAACACTAGCTAGGTTTTGAAGAGGCTTCCAGTGGCTCGTGTAGGAACGCATAGCTTTTAAGAACGAGCACACAGGTGACTCATGCAAGTTTAGAGAAATTAAAGGCACATGGAATATATAGAACAAGCATTAAGACAAAGCATTACTGCAGGGGATGACAGAAGTGAGGAATAAAGTGTGACACAATGCAAACCCATAGAGAAATTGGAGCTTATTAGTTTTGTTGCTTATTCAGCAATGGCTTTTCCTTCCTGCAAAAAAGAATTCACGTTTACAATTTTTTCTGCCTTAACTATGTAGAATTTAGTGCCATTCGAGGAAAAGAGGGGGATGTACACAGTGCAGACTTACTGAATCAAATAAATGTTTAAAATGAAATTTCTCTCTTAAAGATGAGTAAGTTAACTAAAGAAAAAAGATTACTCCTACTGGGTAGTTTAATATATGAGTAACCTAAGGGATAATGTTCTGAAATACTTATTTTTTGGCAAATGGTATCACTTGATGTATGCATGTGTGTGTATGTGTATTGTTTCTCAGGGTCATTTTGTAAAGAATTTGGGAAGTGCTGGAGATAAAGAGACAGAGACAGAAGTTCTTCTGCTTGAACATGATGTCCCTCATCAGGCTTTTTCCCAGGCTGTTCTTAGTTTCCTACCAAAAATGCCATGGAGCATTACAGAAGAGGTAATTATTTGTAAATTACTGTAATAATTATTTTGCCTTCTGTTTCAAAGCAAACTGTGACATTTTTGGATATTCCAATGCACCAGAAATAGGAAAAATGTTGTCCAGGACTGTTTTGTCTTAGGGTGAACTTTCAGCTGGATTTCCTATGGAAACAAGACCTCTGCAAGTTTTTGGGTTTTGGCTAAAACTGTGTTTGCTGGGGATAAACATTTTAAGACAGAAAACATATTACAGGTGAATCCAAAAAATCGGCCCAAAAAACTGCTCAGAGACTTTTTTATCTTTAAGCAGCAAGGTATTTGTTTATTCAACGTTGGGAGTCCAGCCAGCTCACGCTGGACAAACTTGCTCGACTTACAAGTGCAAAACTAAGCCATTTTATACACTTTAGATACTTGGTTACATCATTTAACATACATATTAATATGTAGGCTGGTCTCTGAGCAGAGTCTTTCCAGACATGTGCAGTCTTCTACTGTGGGGGTCTTCTCCTCAAGCCTTCATCCCTCTGGTGGTCGCCATGGACATCTTCCTCAATTTGACCTCTTCAATTAGGTGACCTGAATTCTTCAAGCTTGCAAAATCCTGGCTCTGGGCCTTCTAGATCTTATTCAAACGTCTAGTTTACCTAATTTATTACTGTGTGTGCGCTACTCCTATTCTTTCTATAATAAGGCCTTTGGTCCAGTGAGCAGAACAGAACATGATATTAACCAGTGCTCCTAAAATGTTCTTCTAGCAAAACAGGCATTGGGGTTTCTTAGCAGGCCAAGATATCTCAGTTAACTCTTTTAGGCCTGGCTCCTGTTTCACAGGTTTCATTAAAGAATAAAAAGATAAAAGAATGTTTTTTCAAACAGGAGGCTGCAATTAAAATAATTATACAATCATCCCTAAGAGTTTTTCAAACAAAATAGCTTTGTAACCAAATGTGGCAGCCTGTTTCATGGACAAAATAATCTGAGGTGTGAAGACTTAAATGTATTTCTGCTATAATAGAGTAATTAGAGAAAGAAGCAATTCGGGAAGGAAAATTTCTGTTTAAATACAGTTAGTGAATTTCAGGTTCACCCCAGTAGCTTAAATATGGGAAATGGTTGCTTTAGAATTTATGGGAAAATGTCATCGGGGGACAATTTGAGCATAGTTTTTGATTTGGGCTGGGCTGAGTGTTCTTGTGTGTGCATTTTAATTTCTTGGAGGTGGGCTACTTTTATTATAATTTATTAGCTACTTCTGTTTTTTTTAATGGAAACAGAAGGAGGGATCTTTGTGTAAATTAGCTCACTAAAAGTCAGTTGCCTAGTCTTAGATACTTGAGACCTTTTTGTAGCCATTGTACAGAGGTAGATACTTCCAAAGTGTGCAGTTCCTTTCAACTGTCTAGACATCTAAGCCTTAGAAAGCTAGAGTTGAGAGCAGTCATATCCTAAACAAGTCATCCATCTGGACATGAGTCAAAATTTCACTTCAAAAAATCTTGATTCCTGGTCCTGCTAATTCTAAGATCATAACAAGATTATGGTTCTGTTCCTCTTCCTGATTGCTGTAAAACAAACAAAAAAATTATTACTTGATAATCTTCTGTCTTATTTTTTCTGTCATTGTAGTTTCTGCATATCTGTTTTAATCTTGTCCTAAAGCAAAACAAAACAAAAGCATTCTGAAAATACTTGCTTGCTTGGGAAAATCTTATGTAATGTGCCTTTCTCAAATAGTTGTTTTTACTTTGATATGGAAGGTGTTCTTGAAAACAGTTTTTTGTTTATTTTAAATTTCAGGATATGAAACACAGGGAGGACTTAAGGCATCTGAATGTTTGTAGTGTTGATCCTCCTGGCTGTACAGATATTGATGATGCATTACATTGCAGAGAAATAGAAAATGGAAATATAGAGGTATTGTATCAAGCCAATCATTTACTTATTTACTTCTTCCTTTATTTTACAAACAGTGCAGTAGTGGTAATAGAATAGAATAATATATGACATGACTATAGAATAGTATATGACATGAGCAAAGCTCCAGATCTGTTATAAATAAAGTAATGATGTTTGCACAGCTGCAAGATTACAATGAAGAAAGGGAGTTGATTTTCATTACATCAGTGTGGGAATTTAATGTCTTCTAAATTCACCCTGGTTTATCCTTGTATGTCATGGGAAATTAACATAAAATGTATTTACTGCTTTAGGTAAGTATTATAAACAAGGATATTTATCCTTATTAGAATAAGGAACTGTCAGAAAAAAAAAGCTAAGATACTGCTATAATGCCTATGGTATGATTATTTTATTAATAAAAAAGGCATTAAAAAGCTACAGGCTTAATACCAGCTCTCTACCCCCTTATGTCTGATTTAGTCAGATTGTCTTCCTTTTGGAATTCAGAATTGTAATAGCAGGGTGTGCCAAAATGGAAGGTAAGAGCTTTGTAGTGAGCGTTGAAGAAAATGAAAGAGGTTATTTGAGCCCCCAGGCAAAGAAGAGTTGCATTGGTAATGAATATAACTTCCCCATAAACATACACATGCCTTATTATGAATAGTTGCTGCAACTATTCCCTTTCTAATATCCCTGTGATAGGATTTAACTACTCCTATTAGTAAATACAGGAGCTGCTGAAGGGAACTGGCAATGGATAAGTTGGGTTGTAAATAAAAACTTGAGAAAGTTTCTTTGAGAACTCTTTCTGTTTCATGAGATGCATAATGTGATGCTTGTTTTCCAGGTCGGTGTACATATTGCAGATGTCAGTCATTTCATTCGCCCAGGAAATGCTTTGGATGAGGAGTCAGTAAAAAGAGGAACAACAGTATATCTGTGTGAAAAAGTAATTGTTTTCTACAGCTTTTGGTGCTATTAAGTGGTTGGATTTTCATTGCTTTCCCCTTTTACTTCTTGGGAGTAGACACATTCTCTCTGAATTATGGAAAAAAAAAAGCAGACTCCTTCAGGCTGCACTTAATTTGTCTAAGACATTTTTTTCCCCTTTTTATCTTTTAAAATCCATTATCTGGAGAATATCCCTTTCAACTCCTGTTTGAAGCATTATTGACATGCGGCTCTGAAACTGGAATACTGTTTTAATACTAATCTGCAATTGCAGAATTGGCCTGGTTTTGCCTTTTCCATTGTGGGGTTTTTTTCATAATAGTTAAATCTCTGATGTTTCCTATGATTTGCATTCGTTAACACTGTAAACTTGGTCCTGTTTATCTTATTTCTTACAGACTACAATATTTTTTCAGAAATAACAGTTACTAAAAAGAAAGATAATTTAAATGGATCTTGGAATGAATTTCCTTAACGTAGCATACTTTTCTTTCAGAAATCTGAGTTTTCATAGAAAAAAAAGTTGTTATTACCTCTAAGCTTTCAATATATTAAAAATCAGTAAGTTAAAATACATATTTTAACTACTCATGATTTTTATTCTTTACTTTGCAGAGGATTGATATGGTTCCAGAGCTACTTAGTTCCAACTTATGCTCCCTGAGATCTAATGTGGACAGGTATATGCATATGATCCATACTTTGATCCTGACAAGAAACTACACGTGTTTTTGTATGGATTTTAACAGATTTTCCTCTCCTTCTCCCTCTTATAGACTTGCATTTTCATGTATTTGGGAGATGAACCACAAGGCTGAAATTCTAAAAACCAGATTTACAAAGAGTATTATTAATTCCAAGGTTAGTCACATAAATATTATTACACTTCTGAAAAAAAGCTGAAAGCTGTATTATAAAAACAATGATCAACAAATTTGATAATATAAGTTTTCTTTCTGCTTATTGATTTATATTTTCTTAGACTTACAAAATTATGGTGGAATCCTAAAAATAAAGAAAATATTATATTCTGCCTTCTTTTAAGCCTCTAATGCTGCAATGTTTTTGTGTATGGTTACTTGATATATGAGATATATATAGGACATGATTGATATATACCAGCTAGTTATATTTTTCAGGTAAATACTGTGGATTCAGTTAAATACTGTAGATGTTTAATACATTTCTGAAAATTAGATCTCTGATGTATAAAATACATCTGTGATCAGCATAAAAAACAATAAAATGCATGGTATTTCTTAATATCTTGCATAGATCTGTCCTCATTTGTCCACTATTCTTTGAGGGTGACAGGCATGTAGGTGTTGATGTATATAGCTTTATATTATTGTGAACCAACTTTGACAGGAAGCTGCACTTTCTGCAAGACAGAACTATGTATTCAGTTATGTGTCTTGATGTCTCTCCTTTTTTAACCTCTTCAAGGCTTCTCTTACATATGCCGAAGCACAGATGAGAATTGATTCAGCAACTATGAATGATGAGATTACTACCAGCCTTCGTGGACTAAACAAATTAGCAAAAATTCTGAAGAAGAAAAGAATCGAGAATGGGTAAACCAAGCAGTGTACCTATTACCTTTTTCCCTGCTTTTTTTGTCTGATTTTTTTTGTAGGTAAAATGTATGATGGTCCTATGTCCGTTTTTCCAGTGAAAAATCTTACAAAAGAGAAGTATTTGTCCCATTTTGATTTGCATAAAAATGCTTATCTTCATTTCCCCAAAAATATAAACTTGGAATGTTAACTTTTTCTTCACAAGATCAATCAATATGGATCTCTTAAAGTCGTTATAAAAATACAACCAGATGAGTAGCATTTGAAATTTTAGGAGCTACTATGGTGTGTATCATCATGACAATTTCTGCAAATTTGAACATTAATTCCACGATTTCTGCTAATTTTAAATTATAGTTTCATGATAAACTCAGATGTTGTTTACAGGCTTGCAGCTCAGCTGCTCTGTCTGCTGTACTGTAATTCATTAATACCACTTACTGTCTTCCAGAGCCTTAACACTTTCCTCACCAGAAGTTCGTTTCCACATGGACAGTGAAACTCATGATCCTATTGATCTGCAGACTAAGGAACTCAAGTATGCATTTTATTTATTAGTTAATTCAGGGTAGGGATTGATTTAAAGACATGTTTAAGTAGAAACATTCAGTTAATAGTGTACAGAGTTCCTATAATAGTGCGGGATAGTCATAGAATGAGAGGATGATTTGGGTTGGAAGAGACCTTTAAAGATCATCTAGTTCCAACTCTCCTGCCATGGGCAGGGACACCTTCCATTAGACCAGGTTGCTCAAAGCCCCACCCAACCTGGATGGGACACTGAGCAAGCTGATCCTTGGAAGAGAATTCCTGTACTCCACTACTTGTTTAGCAAGTGTTGAACTGTATTCTTCATATATGAACTTGTGTATTTACTACTGATTCAACAGAGCACTAAGTTTCAAACTCTACATCCCACTGGCTTCTCTGTGGTGCTCTTCTACTGGTAGTAACAAAGGAGAGAAATTGGAACTTGGAAGTTAGAGATTACTGAAACTTCACAAACAACTGAGCAGTTATGGCACATATGCAGTGCTACAATTTTACAGAGGAGTTCTAGTAACGGGACTATTGATTCAATTTCTAAGATAAATACTCTCTCACATACTACTACTTAGTTTCTGTGCTAAAATCTACACTAGTTTCTGTATACTGTCACAGCTTTATGGTGTGCAAAATGGTGCTTTCAAATTTCATATGTGCAATATTTTAACAGTACTCTTAGGAAGAAATCAAGAGGCTTATCTGTTGGTCTTTTCAGGCCTTTTAAAGAGCACTTTAATTTGATATTATAGAGTATTTCAGGTTTTTTCTGACTCGATATTTGAAACTTAATAAGTGTTTTGTTTTTAGTCTTGGAATTGCTTGCCTAAGGGTATAAATGATCAAAACCACTAGTTAATATTATAAAATATTGTTAGGATTGTGAAATGTTTCTTCATTAGGCACTCAAAATAAATGTTTAATTTAATGCATTTCTAACAATATAAAATATTTTATCTTGATAGAGAAACAAATTCCATGGTTGAAGAGTTCATGTTGCTTGCCAACATTTCTGTAGCACAAAAAATTTATGATGAGTTCCCAGAGTTTGCCTTGCTCCGGAAACATCCTGCTCCTCCCCCATCAAATTATGACATCCTTGTGAAGGCTGCGAAGTCCAAGGCAAGTTTTTACCCTGTTAATTAAGTGAATTCATTATGAAAAGCCTTATGAAAAGCCATGTTTTCTCTCTGGTTGGCCACTTACCCAAGAGTAAGGGTTGGAAAGCAGTATTTTGGAAGTGTATCAGTTACACTTTGAAAGTGCTGATACTTGTAGCAAGATAATTGTACCTCTAGATGAAAGGAAGACTCTTGAGTTTCTTAAACTCTTTCTTAGGTTATGAAAGTAAATCACTCTCTAAAGTCTTGTAACACTTATAATGGCCAGTCTTCGTGAACGAAGATTTTGGGAAAGGTCTTTTACCTTTCAAGCCTGCGCAATGGATTTTTTTTTAGGTGAGACACAGCCTGCGCTGAACTGAGCCCACCCTTTAATCCTAAGGTTCATCTGCCGGGGCCAAGCAAGCTTGGACAATGGCAGTGAGGTCCTCAGGACGTAGGTTTGTTTAGAGTGACCTTCTCATAGATGGATGGCCTTAGAGGGCTGACGAGCTCCATCTGCCCAGGGGACCGGGAATTGAACCTGGGTCACAGCGGTGAGAGTGCCGCATCCTAACCACTAGGCCACCAGAGTTCCCCTGTAACACTTATATGCTGTGAATATTTCTCCTGTCCAAGTCACATGTGATTTTTGAGCCAGTTTTTGGCTTTGGATCATATACATTATTGATGTACTTAAAAATTGGTCAGTCAAGTCGAATACGTTTCTCTCAAAGTCAGGAAGTAAGAAAATGTGTTTATAGTTTCCATCCTCTCCTTAGATCAGCTAAAGGTTTATTTAGCCTGAAACAAGTCTGAACAAAAAAAATTATTTTTTCAGTTTCAGGATCTTCTATTAGAGCTAAACTTTTAACTTTGTAGATACTGTGATGTGCATCCATATTTACTTTCCCTTCAATTCTTTCCTCACCCCTTTTTTCTGATTTCCTAAGGCCAAGACAGAAACTCCCAAAATCTCTCAGTGTGAGATTAATAGACAAGCCGAAACCTAGCCCATTTAATTTTCCACTGGCATAAAATTGGAATAATGATAATGATTTCATCTGTGCTCTGAAAATTATTTTTAAAGTACTGTTTTATTTGGAAAGGTAAATTTCTGTGCATAGATAAACGTTCTTTTAAATAAACCAAAGTGGTTTTTTCACTACTTATGACACAACCATCACAATGAGGTATTAATATGCTGTATTTATACTTTTTAAATATGCAATTATTTTACCATGATACAGGCATAATTTGATCGCTGGATCATACTTTGTTGTCAGTGGTGTACATGAAGGAAAGAGCATTCAACTGATCTTGTGATGAAACTTCCTTTGTGTTTCTGAAAATCTAAAATGCACTCTATTTTCACACTATCTGAATTTTTATCAGAGAACACTGGCAAACGAGGAGCAAATTGTTATACAGTACTAGTTTTACAAATCACTTCTATAATAATTTTGCGGAGGAAATACAACAAAGTCAATTACCTTGTGCTTGGATGAAAATCTCTGTGTGGCATAAATATGGAGGGGATTATATTCCTTCTGATTTATTTGGGGAAAAAAAGCAACTTAGTAATATTGGCATAAAGTGTTTTTTCGTTGAGAATTGATGTAATTTCTGAATTCCTAGGCTAATGACATTTCATTTTTTGCACAGAATGCTAGTAATAATGGGGGAGGGACCTGTGCGTGGGTAGATTTTTATTTTTGTAATAGTTGCAATCCATTATGTTATTAGGTGTGATACCTGTGCCAGTTGCTAAGATTACCATGGATGTAGCTGTTGCATTTCTGCTTATACTCTTAACATTTGCTAGTAATACCTGACCTTTATTATATTTCTTCTTCTCTCGTTTCAGAATTTGGAAATCAAGACAGATTCAGCAAAGGCTTTAGCTGAATCACTAGACAAAGCTGAATCTCCTACATTCCCTTACCTAAATACACTGTTGCGAATTTTGACCACTCGTTGCATGATGCAAGCTGTTTATTTCTGCTCTGGAATGGATAATGATTTCCATCACTATGGTTTAGCTTCACCTATTTATACCCACTTTACCTCACCTATTAGAAGGTACTTTTATTTTACAGAAGTTTCAGAGAACAAAAAGAAGTGATTTATTTGTGAAGAAATTCTATTTTAAATTGTGGTGTTCTGTTTGAAACAAAGTACTGTTTCTGTTGAGTGTTAGATTTCAATTGAAACAGCAGTGGCTTAGATCATGATCCATCTTCATGTAAGCTCCCAAATTTATTGTCCACAACTCTTAAGATTTAGTACTTTTTTTTAAAAGACCCATAAAAGTAATAGAAATATATCCCTAATGCAGATCTCTGTCATAGAAATGCACTTTGGGGTCAGTTAGCATTAATCTCAACCAGAGACTGAGGCAGTTTGCCTAGTCACTTTTTAGATAGAAGCTGTGTTTAAATTTTGAGGAGACTGTACTTTGCATATGAAAACACTGCTAATTGGAAACTTGCTTTTGTAGTTGTTGCCTTGTAATGAAATCGTACTTCTTTGAAAAGTAGGTTAGTTTTTTAATTCTAACCAAGAATTATCAGAGTTTTGAGGAAAATAACTGTTATCATCTTTTGCTCCTTACCAACATTTCAAGTGAAATGTCTTTACATGCGGATTAAAATTCCTACACATTTATGTGGATAATTTGGGGAACTTCTAGGGTCCAAATAGTAATTTTAATTACTACTAGATGTGTTAAAAAGTTCCTTCCTGAGGTTCTAATAAAAGTTATGTACCAAGAAGTTCAAATGGGATTACGTTTTGCAGATCAATGGCATTGTAATACTATTCTATGGTAAATTTGTCTAGTTCATGGCAAAGGCGAGAAGGATTAGTTTAAGATGCCATGGTGAAACATTCTTTAATCCAAAAATAAAACTTTGTTTCTTCTTTGTAAGCATTCAACAATACAGGCTCTATTGATACAATATAGTAAAGAATATATCTTAGAAAGCAGTATAGTTCATTCTGGCTCTGCAGTGCATCTTTGGTCAGCAAAGAGAGTGATCTTGAATTGATTCAGGGAGTTGCCATCAGACTGTCATTACTACAGAAACTTTTAGATCTGTAAGATTCACAAAAACAAACTTATATTCAGAAACTTTTTAATTTTCAAAAAATGTTTTGCTATGTCATTGATTGTTTAACCTCATCTTTGCAGGTATGCTGATATTATAGTGCATCGGCTTTTGGCAGTGGCCATAGGAGCAGACAGTACTTACCCAGAACTGACAGATAAACATAAACTAGCAGATATGTGTAAAAATCTCAATTACCGACATAAAATGGCACAATATGCACAAAGAGCATCAGTTGCATTCCATACACAGGTTAGTAGTCCTGAGGTGTTACAGGGTTAACCATGGACATTCACATTGATTTTAAAGCAAGGGAGGGAACACTGGTACTTTATAGCGCAAAACCAAGCAGGTCTGCAGAAATGATCAAGGCTGAGGGATGCTTCTTTGAGGAAAAGCTTAAAGGCTACATTGCTTGTTCTGAAAAATTCGGAATAATGGCATTTTAAAAAGTCTTTTAGTTTTGTGCTTTTTATAAATATGGTGAATGCTTAATACTACAGTAATGTTATAAATGGTTTATTGTTTTGTTTTTAAATCTGCCTTCAATATATGCTGTGTAATTCTCATTAAGTATAGATTGGTATTTGAATGTTTTATTTTTCTAAGGCAGTATATCTGTAATTCAGAAGAGAATGTTCTAGTGCTTTTTTTTTCTTATTTTGCTTTTGTTATAGTTATTCTTCAAAACCAAGGGAGTAGTAAATGAAGATGCATATATATTATTTGTAAGAAAAAATGCAATTGTGGTTCTGATTCCTAAGTATGGGTTAGAAGGAACAGTCTTCTTTGAAGAAAAAGACAAACCAACACCAAAGCTGGATTACAACAATGAGGTGTGTTCTTATTCTTAAGGTTTGTTCTTAAATACCTTTATTTTTTTATTTGGTAATTGAGCAGAATGACTAAAGTGTATTGTAGTTGGATTTAGAAGGGTACAAGAGGTTTTTCTAAATGCAAGTTTATTAATCCATAGTAGTAGTGCTGCTATAGTATTTGTAAGTCTAAATAAACAGGTTCTGACAGTGGTTTCTGTGATACTATTGATATCTAATTATGTATATCAGATATTATGGCACTAATTTGTGACCATTTTTATTTACATGTAAGATTGAATTTTCCTACAAAAATATTTATTTCTATAAAAACATAAGACACTGCAAGTATTTATACAAAATATGAACTTTCAGGTACCATCACTTACTGTGGAAGACATAACATTACATGTATTTGATAAAGTTAAAGTGAACATTATGTTAGATGATTCCAACATCCAACATCAGAAAATGCGGATGGTCCTGGTAGAACCGAAGGTAAGGCACAAAATTCACAAAACCATATTACCCTTCAATAATGTTACAAAATTGTCATGTGGTAAAACTGAAATTTAACCAGAAGAAAAGAAAAACAATTTAGCAGGAGCTTGTAATGATTGCTTCATATCCACTCTCGGTAGAATACAGGTCTGCTTTCACTGGCTGTTGAAAAGAATAGAGGCGTCTAAATTAAATTTCTGTTCTGGGCCCATTGGGATATTTCTGTTGATGGGAAAGGTGATGATTTGCTGAAGCAGTATCTTGAATTTCACTGTTCTGTAATCAAATCTCTCTTTGAAAATCTGCCAAAACTCAATATGATCTTTTTGCTCCAGTGAATTGTAGTGTGATGGGTGGCTCAGAAGTTAACTCTGTATAATTGCTGGCTGTCATGGCAGTTCTGTCCTACAACTCCCACAATATAAAAACTTTCTCTTGATAATGTTGAAAGAACTGTAATGTCCTAGTAACTGCCTCTGGCTTAAGACTTTTCAATTCCAGCTTATTAGTGCATCTGGGACACTGGGCTTTTCACTTGGTCTCACACCTTAGACCTGTTAAGTATTTTGCAAGACATTACAAGATTGTGCACTTAAAGTTACATGTGACTTTCTTTGTAAACATATGGTTGCAGTAATTGAGTAGCCCTAATCATAGAGGAAAAAGACAACCCAAAATATGCAAGAGCTCCTTGTTGTTTATACAGTCAAACATTATTATTTCTTTTTTCCTTGAGAAATCATGTTTCCAAGTGCCTGTAAATATTCTGATCTTTGAGCTCTTTTATTATCTTGAACCATAGAATGCTTTGGGTTGGAAGGGACCCTAAAGATCATCTAGTTTCAACCCCCTTGGCATGGGCAGGGACACCTTCCACTGGACCAGGTTGCTCAAAGGCCCCATCCAACCTGGCCTGGAACACCTCCAGGGAAGGGGCATTTACAGCTTCTCTGGGAAACCTGTTCCAGTGTCTCACCATTCTCACAGTAAAGAATTTCTTCCTAATAGCTAATCTAAACCTGCCCACTTAAAACCCTTCCCACTTCTCCTGTCACTACAAGCTCTTGTGAAAAGTCCCTCTCCAGCCTTCTTGTAGGCTCCCTTCACGTACTGGAAGGCTGCTCAAAGGTCTACCTAGAGCCTTCTCTTCTGCAAGCTGGACAATCCCCATTCTCTCAGCCTTTCCTCATAGGAGAGGTGCTCCATCCCTCTAATCATCTTGGTGTCCCTCCTATGTATTCATTTCAACATGTCCTTCCTGTGCTGGGCACCCCAGAGCTGGATGCAGTGCTCCAAATGGGGTCTCACCAGAGATGAGTAGAGAGGCAAAATCACTTCCCTTGTCCTGCTGGCCACTCTGCTTTCAATGCAGCCCAGGATACAACTGCCCTTGTGAGTTGCAAGCACAGATAGCCAGCTCCTGTCCAGCCTCTCATCCACCAGCACCCCCAAGTCCTTCTTGGTAGGGCTGCTCTCCATCTGTTCATCCTCCCCAGACTGGACTGAGTTGAAGCTAGTCCTTGTGATTTTAAAAACTGGGAGTAGATAATGAAATTTGTAATAGAAAGGAACCGTTGTATTCTGTTGTGCATTCACTTTCTGAGCTACCCCTTGTTTGTGCTCACCAACTAAGCTACTGCTAGGGGCATGACTCAGGAACATTCTTGCAGCTGTGACTCCAGTCCAAGGGACACACTTTTAAAACAGACACAAAGTAAGACTAATACAAGCTGATGGTTTGGGGTTTTTTCCCCTGTTCTTCCATTCTACTTGTAGTAATTTCTGGGAAGGTCCTTACTCTACAACAAAATAAGTGCTATAATTTGAGGTTATCCCTTGATACATGATTAGCTGTACTGGTTAATCCAAAATACTCCGTCATCTTAAATATCAGTTACTAGTCTTCCTTTCTAGTAAGAAAGAAATATAGGAATAAAGGAATAAGATGCACATGCAGTGATCATTCCCTTTGTGTCCATCCAAAGGTTCAGCCACTTAAATGCTGTCTCACAGAGAGAAACATGTCTCTGGGTCCAGTCTATAGTCTTGGTCTGTAAATTTGATCTCTTCCCATTTCTGATTCCCACACTGTCTTGTAGCAGATGATTTTCTAAATCAAAAGGTTCTGATATTGATGCAGTGTATGTAAAAGTTTGTACAAGTAAACTCAAGTTTTACCAGGATAGAAAAAAATTGAGTCAAAAATGTTTTGATTTCTTTTTTTTTTTCCTTACTATAGATACTAGGAAAGGATGTGTCTGCAAATCCATCTACAGAGGCAAGCAGTGAGAATGAACCGGAGAAAAAGAAAAAGAAGCTACAAAAATAGCTGAATATAAAAGTTAACAAGAAATCACACAATTATTTGCATTTACTTATTTTTCCCTATGGGCAAAATGCAAGAAACTAATTTTGTTTACTTTTTAAATACGTATTTTAATAATCTGTAAAAAAATTTTTAAGCTACTTTTTTATGACTATATATGCAGAACAGTATTTTTAAAACCAGCTATTATCTACACCTTTGTCTTGTGGGTGAAAATAAATGTTTCTGCAAAGCGAAGGAATGAATGTAGGGTTTCTTTTTAACAGCCTTAAGGCTATTTGAGAGCTTGACAGAAGTCTGTCTCTTCAGTGCCTCCTCTTTAGCACCTCCGAACTGAAAGAAGTAATTGAACAACATAGGTATGAAAGAGATGTCTTTATTCTGTTCCTCTACTCAATTTACAATTAGACATGTTAAAGGACTCTCATTAAAACTACTGAAATTAATTTAATGTAAACAATGACCGTTTTGTGCAATGTGTGCCAACCAATGCATTAAGAACAACTACAGAAACAGAATGGTCAAGTTATTTCCATGGTAATTTGCACAGTAGGTTTCTTCTCCAAATCTGTTGTCCAAAACACAATAAAAAAATATGCATGTTTTCATAAAATAAATATTTCCCATCTAACTGAAGACTACAAAACAGGACAGAAAATACAGGCAATTTACTTGGGGAGATCCTTAATTACTTCTCCCATTCACACATTTCTGCTGTTACTTTTCCCTAACCTTTAAGAATGTACTAATACAGGCTGAAATTAAGTATTTTAACGATAGATTTTTTATTTGTGAATACTTCAAAAGCCTCCAATCATTGAACATATTATTAAAAATTCAAAAAAAAAATTAAAAAATATAACCCATTCCTAATTACACATCTAATGCAGAACAGTTCAGAAAAAGATAATTTGGACCACCCTGCTTTTTAAATTCATTAAATTACAGTACTATTTTTAGTAATCACAGTTGCAAAAATAAATCCTGTGTACAGTCCAGAAATCTGAAATTCCTCCTTTCAATTGATTATTGCTAAAGAAAACTATTATGAGAAACAGAAAAGACACGAGGTCATACATAACTTATAAGTCTTAGACAAGTTATGTCCTGCTTTTGAGTGACAAAACTTACAAGCTAAAGCTAAGAACATTTTGAAGGCCCTATTGTATAAAAGTCATATACAATGAAGTATGTTGTTCATTTCCTACTTTTAACAAAAGTCATCCCCTAGAAGTTACCAAGTCTGTGTATTTCCAGTTTTTAGTAGAGCACTGTTTGAAGATCATGAAATAGATAATTTAGGATGCTAGATTCAATTACTGTCAATCCAATATGCATTACAGAAATAGTGATTAAAGTGCTACAGAAGTAAATATAATGCACATCATGGTTGCTGGTTAGAAAACTAAAGTAAATTTTTTTATATTTATTTTTGCAATGTGAGAAGTAAAACCAAGTGCTGTATATAGAAGCTTCCCTTTTTCTTAAGTACGTTTTTCAGAAAGCCTTCACTGGTGAATTAAAAATGAAAATATTTCAAGAACTGTTCTATTCAAACAACACACACAAGTCTCAGGTCTAACATGCTGATTTTGATGCCATGCAATTCTGCTCACATTAGGAGTTTTATGCCTTCAAATTTAGGTCTGATCAATGGTTTCAGGCTTAGTGTGCCAATAGCTACTCATCAGCCACCACCTATCACTTTGGTACAAGCTTTTCTGTGGGTTGTGGAATAGAACAGAAAGCAGGAATCCAGCACCCTGGGACTGAACATCCTTGCTATGAAAGACAGACAGACTACTTCACCTGGAATACATATTACAACGGACTTATCATTTTCATTAACCCAACAAATTTACTTCAGAGCTCTACATAAACAGAGCTCGGAAATCTCAGTATTTCCCTTATCTCTTCTTCCCCTCTTAGTCACTAGGACTAGAAGATTACTACATGGATTTTTTTTTTCCCCCATTCACATTTATAAATGCCAGAAGGTTCTTTTAAACAAATCAAATCAAATGTAACCAAATCTGATTTGATTAGACAAAGGGAGTTCTGGGATTCTAGACCCTCCTCAATTCATTATTTTAATCACTGATGATTTTCTTGAAAGAATCAAGGGTTTGTTTGTATTAATACTTTCTGAAATAAGTCGCATGCAGAAGTTAATTATATTTTTAAGGGTTTATATAAATATTTTGGTAATTTCTGTAAGCAACATAATAATACTGGGAATTAAACATAAGAGAGAAGTAAAAGTGTAATGGTTTACTTTGATAGAAGAAAGGCTGCACCATTCTCTTAGTGATGTACTGAGACCAATTAATCTTAGTGCACCTTCTTATGTTCCTTCTGAAGTGTACTGGAGCATCAGTTTGGACGCAAGTGTTCTTAGGAGGCACTGGTGGAGTCAGGTGATCAGCTCCAAGGTTAGTACTAATACAATTACTAAAGCGACACTACAATTTAATTTTAAATAACCAATAATACATTTTACTCAAGTACATAGTGAATCTAACTGACAGACAGGCAGCCTTCTGTCAAACCAAGCTAAAAGCTATTCAGAGAACTGCTAAATAGCTGCTTTTGACATAAAGCTTATTTTGTATTACTAAAAGAACTAAACTTTGGGGTTTGCTCTCATCACACCCCCAGCAGTTCATTTCTGTTCAGTGACTCACTCTTGTTACCAGTGCTAGTATTCATGAAGCCACACAATAAATCTGACTGGGGACAAGCAATCCAAATCAAAATGAATATTCCTTTCCTTTTTCTCTCCCCCACAAAAAAAATGTCCCTCATGCTTTTAGGAGGGACAAATCTTAAAATGTAGCTGGTTTTGCAGTTATGTTTGTTCCTATGCAAGTTATCCTAGGTTTGCTCAATCTATCTGAAACACCCATCTGGAAGTTGAAGCTATGTCCAAACTTTCAAGACAAGATTCCTCATGGAATCTACCCTAATCACAGAAGGAACACAATTCTGAAAAAAAAGTATTGTTTCTCTGTACTAACTCTAGACGCCTTAATTTTCAAAAAAGGATCACTTAATAATACCAATAAATTTGTTCATAAGACCTGAAAAATCCCACATTATTTAAAAACTCCCCTAATATATAACAGAAAATTTATTACATTTGCATTAACAAAGCAAAAAGGTAGGTATAATCCAGGTAACTGAGATCATATGTATAAAAATTTATTAGACAACACAAATTCTCCATCAGAAAACTACATACCAGTTTTGTGAAATTCCTGACCTTGATTTTAATTTTTATGTTTCCAAGCAGAAATATTGCAAGTTGCATTTTTTCCAAATATTGTAGTATGTGGTTTTGCCTTTTGGAAACAGGATTGCGTCTCTGGAGATTTTGCTCTCAGCAACTGATTGTCCTTATGGCTTAAAACAGAACACTCCTAGATGAATAAGGAAAAGTTAATTTTAAAACCATTTTCACAGAAATTCTCCATAAGAAATAAGATCCAAACCTACTATCTGCAAATTTCAAGTACAATAAGTACCTTAAGTACCACCTCTCCCCTTTTGAAATGAGAAAGAAATGAAATAATATGTTTTCTCTGCACAGATCTTTGAAACATGCTGTCAGCTAAAACCACCTCCTTTCAGAGCTCACATGCTCTGAATGAGGCAGACTCAATTCTTTCAGCCAGCAGTGTCTGTGCTTTTTTATTTCCATTCTCTGGAGGTTCTGTCTCTTGTGAGAGTTGAATGAAGTACTTAATGCCTTCATACTTAAATACTAATCTGAAATGCAAAATTGGGCTTAGTCAGGATCTAGTAACTGAAAGACTAATAGTGGGAAAAGAAAGCTGCATAACATTGGTGAGTCCCTCTAGGTCAGGTTTGATACTATACAATTGTTTCTGGGAAGTACATTCACACATCTAATCCTCGTCCAACAGGGTGACTGGGGCAAGACCTCAGAGTAGATGTATATTTTTAGATGTTAAAGACAAAATATCCATCTCCTTTTAATTTTGTAAGGGCACATTTATCCTAGTCTTAAATGAGCAGAGATCAGAATTTGATGTCAATGGTCTGTAAGACACCATCAGTCTGTACTTCACCTTGGCAGAGAGTTGGCTATTAGCATGTCAGATACAGAAGTGAAGTCAGGGCTGAATGGGCCTACTTGAGGATTTTTTATAATTTGGTACTACAGTTCAGTATTGTCTCCCCTTCAAGGACTGTAAACAACACTAAGTCGCAGACCATAAACTACTAAGTTTGTAAGACCATAAGACCATAATTACTAAGTGAGAGGAGATGATCTTTGCTCTCTTCTCCAAAGAAAACAGCCTTGCTTCCAATTCTCTGCAAGAAGTAGAATTCCTTCCAATCATTCACAATATTATTGGTTTAGGAGTCTTGCTAGATATGTATTGTCTTTTGTAATTTTTTTTCAGATAGGTCATCAAAGCACTTGTACTGTACCCAAGCAGAAAGTTCCCCACCAAGTCAGCATGCTAGGTGTGCTCTAAGAAACTTACAAATGAGTTTATGAAAATCAGCAGCGGACAGTTTTCCTCAAAAAATGTCCTTCTCCACAGGCACACATTTAAAAATTTAGCAAAAAAAGAAAGCAGCAAGAACAACAGAAACAAAAATGACAGACTCCAATACTCCCAATACATCTGAAACCATGAGCAGCCTCACAACTACCATTCACATATATACCTCAGTTTCCTCTGAAAAAACCTGCCTTTGTCATAAAACACATTAATTTTATCGCCACCTTAAGATAATTTTTCCTGCATTTATTCCCCATTTTCTACATACTTGAAATGACGCTACATTAAGATCTTTATTATCACCTCACCGCCTCTCCCCCCAGGCTCCCTGGAACCAAACAAAATGGGGAATGGATGCTTTAGATGGGAAGCCTCTCACTTTTGTATCACAATTTAACTCCTACCTTTGTTCTAAGCATCTGAGATTTATTCTGAAAAACTACAGTATTCACATCATTTTCTCTGCAGCTGTTTTCAGCCCCCGCAGTATCCATAATGCTGTTTCCACAAGTCTGTGTACTGTAACCACTGTCCACCTGAAATCAAGAAGCAGGGCTTGAAAAATGTACTGTAATTCTAATACCAATAAATCCCTCAGATACTTGATATGATTTTCATTTGATTAACAGAACTTAATCCAACAAACCAACTACAATCAGTTAACAACAAAAGCAAATCGTAAGCAGGTTTGTCAGAATTAGCTTGGATTAAGTTAAATGTATTGCTGTACAGAGCAACACAAAAATAATTTGTAATTGCTATGCTAACTCCACTGAGAGCAAAGACGGGATGGGAGGGAAGCGATAAAAGTCATGATACCACCAGCATGCCACAACCAATACAAGAAAATAATAATTACTTCCAGAATAGTATATGTATTCCAGTTATTATGTTCAGCTCAGTTTTATAGAGAAGCAAAAAAAATTTTTATTTTTACCTGAATACTACTGTTGTCACAAGGAATTGCACTGCTTTCGGCAAGAGGTGACATGCACATCCGAGAGCTTTCAATACTGAAAGTAATGCCTGTCATAAAGCTGGTCATTGGTGTATTGCTATTGCCAATTGTTTCTTTTATCCAAGTGTTTTCCTCTGACACTTCAGCTGCATCAGCCATATCTACAGTATTATTTTCTTTTAAGCCTTCTATATCCTGAAATGATGACAACCTTTGATGACAAGCTTCTGAGTGATCTGGTGCAATAGACACAGTTGCCACCACAAGATGTGTACCATGTGCAAAAGTATCACTGTCTTCCTGACATAAGTTTATTCCATTATCCATTTCTGGGAACCGAGCTTCTGCTGGAGAAGCATTTTCCTTATCTTCCTCATCCTCATCGTGAGTCTCAACTGCAATTGGTATTCTAATGACAGAAGTCTGATACTGGGCAGTCCCTCTACAAGCTCCAAGCCTCATAGGAGAGCAATTTTTAATTGGAGAACAACCATCTATGTAAGGACTTCTTGTACTTGGCGGTGTCATTCTATTTGAGGAAGAAGGAATATCTGGAGAACGAAATGTAAATTTTCTTTGGTCTGTAAAAAACCAAAGTTTAATTCCACATAATATCTAATAGAAAAAATTCATCATCCTCAAGGGCTTACAGTTCACTAAATCATTTATATCCAAGTAAATAGCATGTCACTGACCCCGGTCTCCCAACCAAATCAAACAACCCCAAACACCAAACAAACCAGCAGCACATTTTAACTATCATGGTAAAGGCAAGTTTCTTTCCCATTTTTACCACGAAATTTGTTTTCTGTAACATGGTTTACTGCATTGGAGACCTTCTATTTTCAAATGTCATTACTACACAATATTCAAAGGAAAATGTGTGAAGGCTGGTTCTGTGGGTTTTTCCCAAACAAGTATCAATACATATATTCTATAGGTATTTAATTTTTGGCAGCAATAAAATTTAAGATGATCAAACAAGTGAGAAAACACATATGCAATCTCCACATATAATGGTGTTTTGATAACATCAAAATCATAAACATGCCGTTAAAGCCTTTCCAGGTTATGGACATGGCATGAAATACTGACATTTTCTAGAGCTACAAAGACACAAAATGTTCGTGACTTCTTCACTCATCAGTTTCATTTCAAATAATCTTCATGATTGCATGATTTGAAAACTCAATCTAAACATTCTTTGTCCATTGACATTCAAATGCTTCAGGTTGGGCCAAATCAGAATTGTGACCTGACTTTTAGACATGTGGCTTTGAACTCCCTCCCACACTAGATTAACCCTTCTAACTTTTTTCATTCCTATAAGGTCTCAATGCCTGCTTCTAAAGTATTTTCCCTAGTTGATTTCTTTGTAAGCATATACATTTCATTGTCTCACATATTTCACTGCTAAACAGTAAATGTGTCATATAGGAGGAGACTGCTAGTCTGCCAAGCATAATAACTTGTCTCCTAACAGAAATAGGTTCCCCTAAGAATTCAGCAGTTTTTATAATAAAAAAATTTATAATAAAAAATTTTTATAATAAAAATATATGACTCAAGAAAGAATAACACATATACAATTAAACCATACCTGAGAGTGGTGTTTTTCTTATGTGAAAAGCAATTGGTGAAAAAGTAGGAGAACCACTACGTGCAGGAGACCCCTCTGAAAATGTGGGACTGGTTATACTTCCCAGACTATAAGCTCTTGTTCCTCCCTGAATAGGACTTGAAGAAAACTGGCCCTTCAGAAAAACAAAATCAAAACCACACAGCATATTTTCATAATGTTAACTTTGGCTTATATGTATATATAAAAAGTGTTCCAAAGTGTTCTAATTTAAAAGTTTAATATGGCAGCACTGAGAAAGACTAATCCTCTACAGTGACAATCTCTATCATTAGTTTAGCTTAAATATTTCAGTGCAGCTCTTTACCTGGACCTTATGGCTCCACATAGGAGAAGAGAGCAATGGACTCAAACTGTCACATAATACCAACTAGGCCTACTATATCCATTAGATTTAAGAACTCTGAGAAACCTAAACAGAGAATTAATGCTATCTGTGTCTAGTCAAGTATCTGATCTAAATTTCTTGCTCATATCAATGTTGTTGAAAGTCGGCCACTATTTATATTTTAATGTAATCCATATTTTCTGAATTACTTACTTCAGCAGCAGGCAAAACATGAAACTATTTCTCCTTAAGAAAAGAGCATTATACTGCAAGAACGTGACTACTATTCTGTTAAAGGAATTCTTTACTAGGTTGCCATAGTAAACTTTTTTTTAAGCCACACTATTCCTAGGGTAGTTTTTTTCCATGCACTTCAGCCACCAAACAGATGAAACCATATCACCTAAATCAGTTCCGCTGTGCTATGTCCACCCAGGAATAAGGTTTACTTTGTTTCAATTAAAGAACAGACATTATGTTCTGTGTTCTAATAAATGTCTATTCATCTGAAAACTCTGGTCAATGGAAAAGAAAAACAGCACATTTAGCCCTGCATTCAAAGATCCTCAATTAATGTCTTCCACTATAAATGAGTTTATGAGCTATAAGGGAAATAATTATATCACAGGTTCATATCAACTGGTATTTTAGAGAGTAGTTCATGCATTTAAACAGGACTTTTTTTGTATACACATTTTATGGAGAAAAGGTTTCAACATGCTTTCAGCAAGTCTTTTGCATGTTTTAATTTCTACTTCCATTTCATAACATTAGAACATAATTCCTTCTAAAGAAAAGAATAGCAGCACAACAAAATAATTTGATAAAGTAAAAAGTCAGTAATATATTCTTTCAATACTTTTAGTTCACACAGTTTTTTCTGAATTTGGAAAAAAAAAAACCACCATCCTT
This sequence comes from Neopelma chrysocephalum, assembly GCF_003984885.1. Classification (NCBI taxonomy): domain Eukaryota; kingdom Metazoa; phylum Chordata; class Aves; order Passeriformes; family Pipridae; genus Neopelma; species Neopelma chrysocephalum. Next base: position 14,198,603 of record NW_020897694.1, on the reverse strand, counting down.
AAGTCTAGCACCTACTCCCTCAAAGTACATCCCATCCAGCCCACAAAACAGGCTACTTACTGAACTAGATGTGTCCAGAGGGCTTCTGCACCGGACTGGTGATAATTCTATTGAACAAAGCACTCCAAGTGGCTGACTACTGCATGGACTATGCAGAGAAGGGGACAAACATGCAGATACACTTCCATTTTCTTCTAAAAACAGCTTTCTTCTGAGTGATGAAGAGCTTAGATTTTCCTGAGATTGATCTGCAAATTCTTCAGTTCTAAAATATTCACCTAGAAATCATGGGAAAAAGTTGTTTCCAATAAGAATGCAGAAAAAAAAAATCTTACTACAGAGATATATATAACTAAATAAAAGCATTTAATCCAATTTACCAACGCAGCAAGTCATTAATCTAATTAGGCACCTATCCCAAAGGATAGCTTGTTACCACTACAAAACATCCACTCTGTCCACAAAGGTTCCACTTCTGCTTATCATCGCTTAATACTAGGGTCTGAATTAAAAAAAAAAAAAAAGTATATATATAGGCTAGCATCTACTTACTGGTCTTTTCCCAATTCCTCACATCTGAGTTGCAAAAGTGATTTTTTTAATACCCAAGAAAAACTAAACTCTTTTTCAGGTCTCCCAGGTGTTTAAATGGTCTTCGTGATACATCCAGAGGCAAACCAGTTTCAACTTGAAGAAAGTCCAAGCAGTTATCAGCTTACAGTAGGAAATTATACAGAGGTTAACTGAGACCCATTAAAATACGCTAAAACTTACCAGATTATTTTACTTTCTTGCTCTCGCTCTATTCTAACTGGATATTCCTTATAGAAGAAACTTTTAATGAACTCAAAAATTATGGGTTGATGGAAGCATTTGTTAAGACAAAAACCAAAGGCAATAGATATGGTATTGTTTTTCTGTTTTAATTTTGATGACCCACAGTCAGGGTTGTGAAATTTAATACTGGGATAGCTGCATGCAGACGAAACCCTCTGAGCTGGTTGTACCGACTGTTCCCACATGAGCAGTAAGAACAGGCCTTTCCAGCCTGAGAAGCTTGAGAAGGTGGCAGCAATTGCTTGACATAGCATTTATAACCAGACAGTTAATTTGGACTGTTGTCTCTGTTGCCTCCTCACTCAGCAGTCATGGCTTTTTGCTACCACATAACTTCTAGTCACCACCATGGCTTCAGTTAAATTAAAGGCAGGGTTAAAGCACAGCCTTACCCAAGGTAAGGTTGGACTATGAGTCTCACAACCAGTCATCTGTAAGTCAAACAGCTCTGCTGAGTCAAGTAACTGCTCTGTTTGGGGGAGGCAGGAGTTATCTTCTGCTTACTACCTTTATTATGGGGGACCCCTGGTGGTCTAGTGGTTAGGATGTGGCGCTCTCACCGCCGCGGCCCGGGTTCGATTTGGCCCGGGTTCGATTCCCGGTCAGGGATACTCCCCTGGGGCAGATGGAGCTCGTCAGCCCTCTAAGGCCATCCATCTATGAGAAGGTCACTCTAAACAAACCTACGTCCGGAGGACCTCACTGCCATTGTCCAAGCTCGCTTGGCCCCAACAGATGAACCTTCAGATTAAAGGGTGGGCTCAGTTCAGCGCATGCTGTGTCTCACCTAAAAAATCCATTGCGCAGGCTGGAAAGGTAAAAGACCTTTCCCAAAATCTTCGTTTGCGAAGACTGGCCATGCACTACCTTTTATGCATTTGTTAACTGTTAATCAATTTCATAGAATCATAGAATATCCTGAGTTGGGATGGACCCACAAGGATCATCAAGTCCAACTCCTGGCCCTGCACAGGACCATCCCCAAGATTCACACTATGTCCCTGACAGTATCATCCAAACACTTCTTGAACTCTGGCAGGCTTGGTGCTGTTCCAGTGCCCAACCATCCTCTGGGTAAAGAGCCTCGTTCTAATATCCAACCTAAACCTCCCCTGACAAAACTTAGGCCATTCCCTCAGGTCCTGTCACTGGTCATCACAGAGAAGAGATAAGTGTCTGCCCCTCTGCTTCCCTTCATGACAAAGCTGTACACTGCAATGAGGTCTCCTCTCAGTGTCCTCCAGGCTGAACAATTTCCAGTTGTCTTCCATATCCCTCCTTTTCTGTCTTTATGTCCACACTCAAATCATATCATTTAAGTCACATGTCCTGTGCAACACACACTATCCATTTAGAACACATACTTAAAACTTGTTCATTCATTTGGTTCTCAGTATTTCATAAGACAAAACCACCCAGCAAATATTTAGACATTCATAAATACAGATATTGCATGACATACCTAGTATTTTCTCTAAATTAATATCCACTGGCAAAGACAGTACCGTCTGACAAGCAGCTGCAATGAATAAAACCAACAAAATTAGCTTAGTGACCTTTTACTAAAACTGTAGAGACAAACATTCACTTTCAAATTGCACCACAATTGAGCTATTTAAATTACAGCTGCAATAAGGAAAAGTGTTAATTAAAGCTGTGATTCTGATTTGACAACACTATATGCAGCACATTAGGCCTAGAGATAAAAAACCCAGGAGTTGTAAGAATGCCTCTCTAGAGGCTTTTATGTTAACTGAGGAAAGAGGTCTCTGAAGAAAGGAAGGATTCAAAAGGAAATGGGAGAAAAATCATCAAAATACCCTGGGGAAAAACACTACCTATATCTAAAATGATACAGTTTAAAAGATGTATTAAGATTTCTGCTATTTATTTGGCATAGAAAATAACCAAGATTCTCTAACCCTTAACAATCCAACACATTAAAGGTTTCTTGAAACTGTAATTTACCCATAAACCTGAGACTTACATTCACTTCTTAATTCAGAAAAAGTGCATACATTGAGTTGGAAAAAATGCACCCCACAGTCTTACAGGGGACTTCATTTTTTACTTCAGAAAAAATACCAGAGAGTATAACAGAATTAAATTACTATGAGAAGTGGACATTAAAATTAATAATACCATTCAGGTCAAGAAAAACTATTTCTACAGGAATATTAACAAACAAATAATTCCCCTTTTAAATTAAACAGCCATTTAAAATGGGTTTCTTGCTTCAGAGAAAGCCTGTAATTTCAGACATTGCCTTTTACTCACCATTGCTCTTTCCAGGCTGCAAGCTTAGCTGTCTTCCAATTGGAGAAATGTTATTTAGATCAATGGCTGTAAAACACAGAAGAACTTAAATTTAAGCATGCATTGCATATAGAGTTAGAATATTTAATACAACTAAACAAAACTTTTGCATCCAAGTTTGGAAGAGATTAAAAAGGCGTACTGAAAAAAGGTTACCATTACTGCTGATTAAGAGAATTTCAGCACCTTTCTATTCAAACAAAGCATAGTGAAATACCATCAGCGTTGCTCAGACCTTTGTCTCCTGCAGCCTTCTCTACATTTGATTTAAAACAAACTAGTTTACACTTAGCTAAACAAGCTGTGTTCAAGTAGAACACATTTCCATAAAATCACTCAGTCTGGATTTGAGGTGAAGAAATATTTCAGTTTTTTTATATAGCTAAAGAACACATTAGACCATCTTCCTTTACCATTCACTTTTCTAGATCTTGGATGGTGGCTCGTGTTCTCTGCTCAAAAAATGACGATCTTACAATTGACAATAAAAAATACACTATACAAAAGCTGCATCTCCTTGATAAAAAACATATAAGTTTAGCCTTTTCCAAATCTTGAAAAATCACCACTTATTTAAGAATTTCCAATGAAACAATACTTTATAGTTGACATTTGTCCGGCTTGTAGTCCATTTACTATGTATTCTCCTGGCTATATATAAACTTCAGTAACAATAGCATTAAGAATAAAATCTCACATGGGCATAAACATAATGAACTTAGGAAACCCACGAGCAGTGACTATGAGTTAGCACGACACTAAGACGACAACAGGAATTTATGCAACAAGGGTAAAAAAATATGGAACTTTATTTCCCATATGCTTATATGGTGAGGAAAGCAGTCAGAATAGGGAGGACGTGCAAATATCAGAAATAAAAAGCAAAGTAGAAGACTTGGCTATTACCAGTATCAACAGTGCAATTCTGTATGCAAATTAAATTGGTTAAAAACAAGTTTATTAAAGTAAAAAGATTTAAGAACAAGAACCAAAAATAATAAAAAGGAAAAACTATACAAGACTTGATTAATAAATAATTCTTAAAAAGAGCACTTGGAGAGAACAGCTGAAAATATATCAGTTGTGCCATATTTTATCACCAGTTCTTAAAATTTAAATTAAGATTGAAACAAATTATGCTTGATAATTTCTCCGAAAGCTACACTATTTTGGACAGACACAGAAAAGCAACTTACATTTAGTTGAATTAAATTGAGAAACTTGTTTGCCTTCATGTTCAGTCCAAGGAGAAGGAACTATGAGCCTTTTTGTGAAAAACTAGAGCAGAATAAAAATAAGCATCTCAGCACTTTAAAAAAATTGGTGATCCTCAACTTAGATTTAGATCAGTACCCTGAACGAGAAAAATTGCAGAACTTATTATTTCAGGCCCAGAGAGATTAAAGAAAAAAATAAGTTGAAGACCCCATATTCTTTACAACACACAGCACTGCAGATCTTTCAGAGCGAAAATTGAAGAAAAGTTTCATTTAACAATAATTACTCATTTAAAAATTTGAACTGTCACTGCCTCACTTATTGCACAGTAGTTTAAAATAATTCTTTACATATTTTCAGTTTGTCAAGTTGTATTTTGACAATTGAGCTATTTCACAGAAGTGATAAAGAGACACTGCAGTAAAAGTGATAAACCAAGGCTTTTTGGTAACATTATTAATTTATTTGGCTAAATTGGTTAGCAGTGAAACATTTATGAGTTACTGGCATTTCAGTCTTTTTCTTTGAACCAGAAATTGTATCTATCATCACAGTTGCACTACGGAACGCCCTGATGCTGAGGAGATGAACACTATTACATAGCTTCAAGAAACACATGGCAAATCTTGTTTTCACAATAAATGCAAGACTCAAAGTAAATGAAAAATCTCAGCTTGAAACACAACTATTAAATACATAATTTTTATCAGAGACATGGTTTCAAGCTGTTCAGCTGCAGAATCCATTAGGTTATATCTCACAAAGAAGAAATACCTTTTTTAATGCAGATTTAGAAAAACAGAATATCTTAGCTGCAGGTCAAGTACACAGCACCTTGATGGAATCATAAAATATATATTTTGTTTGTAGAGACAGAAACTCACAGACTGGCTTACCAGAGCCTTATTTTACCTTTCTGAAATTATATTTAAGATTTCTATAGTGAAGATATGAAACACTTGTCTTTCTCTGCTATACAAATGGATAGTAAAAAATAAAATGAAAAATGGATGGAAATATATACAAGCTACCACAATAAAGTCGTACATCCAACTAAGCAGACCTTGGAAGGAACAAAAGAAATCACAAAATTCTGCAATATTTTTAAAAATGCAATAAACTACTAATGGATACTGTAAACCCCCAAATGCTCAATCATTATTTGTAACCTGAAGTTAACTATTTATAAGTTAGTTTACAGCTACATTACCACTAGCCAAGCTACATGAAAGAAAAAAATATGTTGTTTTGGCCTGCAGGTGTGTGAAAAAAGATGGGAAGAAAAAGAACATGTGGATTCCAATTACAATGGATGAGGATGAAAAAATCACTTTATTACTGAAATATAACAGGCTTTTGGGTTTTGAAATCCTATAACACATGTGGACCTTTTTTTTTGACAAAAAAAACCCAGTATTTGATAGCACAAAGTTTTATTACCTCCTCAATAGCTTTTTGCCTTCTGTCTTCTGTCTCCTTATCAATTCTAAGTAACAAATGAAAGACAACTCAATTATCAAAACCATCACATAAGTAAGAAAAAATGTAAAGTCCAACCATATAATAATTTATAGATTCTCAAGAGGAACTTTATAAATGAAATTGCACTAAACCCTAAATCGTAAGATTGTTTTTACTGTTATGCACAATAATTTTATACTATAAATTTAGAAATATAAATTCAATTCTCAGTTCAGTTCATTTGAAAAAGATCTGTACCATTTATAAGTACACATTTGCAAATCATCTATTTACTCCTTGTATCAGCAAGTCTGGACAAAAACTCAGTCACAACTGATCTTCCAAAATAATGTCATATGAATAGATTTTACTATTAGTTACTGTGAGATTAGTCTTACACTATAAAACCAAGCAGAATAAAAACCTGGGCTACAAGGAATTGAAGGGCAACTGAAGACACTCCTGGAATTTGCAAACTCAAATTCCTGACACAGCCCACTTTCCCAGCAGAGTTCTCTCTACCAAATAGATAGTCTGCCATATTTTCTTCAGTTTAGAATATAATGTCATATTTCAGTTTCTAACAATGAACATATTCTCTTATGCAGCTTTTAACCTATCTTTTAAAAAAATATTATAGTTACTTCAGCCATGATGTGTGAGATTCTATATTTATATTTCCTCTAATGGTCACCTCCTAGTCTCACTCAGTTACTACTATGGAATTTATGGTAAAATTTCTTGAAGCTTACAAATGTCCATCATTGTCTTAGCTGAATCACATAATGGTTTCATAAACAGATATTATACTTGAATTAATCTTGAATAATTTTAGAAATCAGTCAGACAACACAAACACACAGATGTGCCTAATACATGAATTCTCTTTCACAGTTCGTTCTTTCATGCTTATCACACTTCGAATGTATCTACAATGCTTGAGCACGCCATCTTCAATTACATCTGCCTAGATGATGCTAAAGTGACAGTTCTATGAAGATACTTACACAAAATTCAGTTACTGTACCAAAAAAGAATAAGCATACAATCACTGTATATTTATGCATAGTAGATCACAATAAGCAAACAGAGGAACTGGGAAAACAGCTCCCACTAAAAGTGCTGGTTAGTGTAACAGAGGACCTTTTTTCTTTAGTGCGTAACTCCAGGAAAATAATGAAGTGAAAATGTCATATGTATTTAACAAGAATAAAACCAAGCCAGTCTTGTATGCAACTTCAAGCAACATCGCACTTGCAACTGTGACGCAAAGTATGCACGATGCAGACAGATATCTTTCAATAATTAACGAATAATAGCACAGCATCCAATTTAGAAACATTCAGCTTCTATCAGTAGAAATAAAAAAGGAAAGGGAAAGTTTATGGACAAGACTGTGTCAATGTGTCTGCTCAATTATTGACAGACTATTTTTCACCAACAAGTCTGCCAGAAAAGCATTCTCCTAAACATCTTATAAGCAGTTTAATAAACTGACAGTACATAGATGATGCCCAGTTTATGGAAACAGTGATACTACACAAAATCAAGTCTATATGTGATACACACTCAGACTTTTCCAAGTGCTCATAAGCTTTTACACTGTGTTGCTCCTCAGACTGTTTTACTACATTATAGAGATTTAACAGTTTGAAATAGTTATACGTGGAATTACCTATGCTTGTGGTTGTTTGCAATTAATTCAGAAAATTACTTGATAACAAGCATTATAAATTATCTCTTTTAACAACTCTTTTAACAAGAGTATATAGTGCACGTAACATTATGCATGGGCTTCAAAAACTCAATTTTTTTATCATGAACTTTTAACATCAAGAGCTGTATTTATGACCCTTTTGTTTCCATAAAACCGTATTTATGAAATCTAAATTAAGTTTCCATGCAAAATCCTACACATACACACACACACACACTCATATACAGATATGCATTTAACCATGTACAGCTTGCAGCCATCAGAAATAACAAACTCCGTCTGTACTACACTGAAACATGCAAGCATGGACATAGCAAATCTACACATAGTCAAACCAGCCTCTTTCTAGTCACAGGAAATGATTTAAAAAAAAAAAAAATCACAGTGGGTATGAAACAGTGGGACAAACTAAAAGGACCCACTGAGAAACACATATCTGTGAGCCGTGTCACTAATCATCATTGTAATTGTCACCTAAACCATCTAGATTAAAGCCCGTTTGTGTGTGTCCAAATAGGCTTCCAGAAACAGTGTAATTGACTCCCCAAAAAACATAAGGCTTAAGGCTTTATAACATATAAAAAGCATTAGAGTCTGAAACCTACTGGCTGCTAGAGGAAGGCCAGGAAACAAATGGCTATTAAGAACAAAAATATTGACATTAGGACATGGTGATTCACAGATACAGCTGAGGACAGTTATATTCCTTCTACAGCTCTTCCTATTCAAAAAGAGAGATGTAGGTTCAATCAGACACTAAGAACAGTAAGTCTATTTCACAGTATTTTTTAGGAGGAGGGTGTTGAAACACTGGAACAGGTTGTTTGGAGAGGAGTTAGATGCCCCTTAGATCCGAGCAACCTGATTTAGATAGGATAGAAAATTGGTTTATTATCCTATTACTACGATGCTTCATGCCACGAGGTGAAATTCTTTGTGGAAGTTTTATCTGAAAAAGATACAGGACTGTCTACAGGGTTCACCACTATGACCTCCCTTGACTACCTTCACTTGACATGTTGTTCTGTTCTACTGGTATGTAAAATTATCCTCAAGATAAACTCCAAATACCAAGCCTGTTTTACCTACTCATTTTCCCCACGAAAGTTATTTTCAGAGAAAGGGAAAAATTGAGATAAGGTCCCCAAACTACTTCAAGTAACTAGCATTGGTCCCCTCCTCCTTCATGTTAAGTCTAATCTATACCTTTGAAAGGGAATGCTGGCTTCCCTAGGTAGCTTTCCCAGCTCTACCCTTCTGCAGGAGGAATACTGAGAGAAGATAAACTGTGTTGTAACAAGGAACAGAAGAGGTAGCCTGGTAACAATCACCAGCAAGACATTTTCTTGCTTCCATTGACTCCTTTTATCTGACTGTCTTCCAAACTGTAGTCACAGTGGATCAGCGGTTCTTAACATCGAAAAGAAGTTAACAGCGAGGCAGCCTCATCTAAATATTATATCCACATCACGGACATGCAAAAATTTATGTTAAAAGATTTCAATAAAAAGTCTTTAATGCTATGCTGAAATGTTAATAAAGCAAAATAACGGAGTTCTAGTATTAATGCTAAGTTAACTGCATAAAAACAGATTGCAGTTACCTAGCATGGCTCAAATACATTGCTTGACGTCGAACATCTTCTGAGTCAATTTCCACAGGATTTATTAGAGCAAGTTGATCAATAGACCATCTAAATTTTCCTGGTGTCTGAAAAAAAAAGAAACAGGCATCTTAATGCTTACTACTATAAAAAGATAAAAATAGAACTACAGGACTAATCTCAATGGAACAACACAATCACTGCTTCCATATAGTTTCGGACAATCAGAAGAGTTTCTATTTAAATGACCTACTTTTAAAAAAAAATTAAGTCAGTCAAGCTTCTTACCCTGGTAGTGGTATTACAGTGATTTATAAGATAATATTAAGTGGAAAGTTATAGCTAATATTTACAAACTGAGGTGTCAGTTTCTTCTCAATTTCTGAGGACAGATCTACTAAAGATACATCACTTGGGATAAAATTTAGTTGTTTCTAGATTGCCACAATCCAAATTGTAGTTCCATGAACACCCAGTGTCTAAACCATGTTATCCAATAAAAGTCTTCCTTTCACCTCCCATGTCAAAGACTGAAGAGTTGCAACCTCATATGCATCTTGCAAAGTCTCCCTCGTAATGCCATGCATAGTGCACAACAAAACCCAATTCAGAAATAAAGCAGCTTCATCCCTTTATCTAACAATTAGCAAGTACTGGTCAAATACATTTGAAAAATTATCTACCAAGTCTTTTTATCTTCATTAGCATAGTATCTTCTCTACTTCTTACCAGCAAATAATTTCAACTAAAAACCAAAACGTAATTTGCAACTACAAGTTATATATACACTAAATCAATAATTTGAATGCACAAACAGCTCATAGCAGTAATGCAACTAAGTTTTATTATTTAGGAACTGGGGCTTTTTTAGCACTCAATCACTTAATAAATATCTAAGGATTAAATTAGATAAATTTAGAAAGGTAGGAAGACTAAGCAACAATGTTAGTATTAAAAGCAGCATATTTCTGCAAAGAGAAGAAACTCCAAACACTACCAGAATTCTTTGGCTTAGTACATACGTTAAAGTACACTAAAAAAATATCCTTCTAAGTGCATTTGAAAATATTAACATTCCATATATATGTAGTTAAACAACTAAAGACTAGAGCTTACTGATGAGGATTTTGTTGACTTAAAGACCGAAGGACTGGAGACAATCTGCTCCTGAAGAGTGTAATAATCACTGGGACTTTCAAATGGATTCAGGATTGCAACTCGTCCTGGAGTTTCTGGTGCTATCTGCATTTTAGCTTCTTCTGTATCACCCATAACACTAAGCTACACCTGAAAAAGAGAGAGGGAGATGAAAAATTAAGGGAAATAATGAAAACCTAATTTTGATATTTTAGGGTCATGTTGAAGGCTTTAGGAGGAGACGATCAATTGTTTTAAGGTGCCAGAAGCATTTAAAGGACTAACAAAAAAACGAAGTTAGCTTTGGCTTGGACCTACTGGCAAAAAGCCGATAAATCAGGCTGATATAAACAATTAAAAATAAAGAGAACCTAAAAAAACGAGATAAGAAAGGGCAGGAAAAAGGGAATTAAAAAAAAGACCAAACAAGCAAATACCAAAATAACAAGCAACCAAAAAAACCACCCACGAACCACAAGAAGAAACAGAACGGTCAGGACGCCAAACACGTTCCTGGAGGGCAGCTCACGCACCAAGCGCGGGCACTCAGGGGCTTCGGGAATAAGGAGGGGTTACAAGACGCGGGCAGCAGGGTCTCCCCGCCCGCCCCGCAGTGCCCACACGCCAAGCAGCGACCGCGGGGGTGGGATGGATTGGCGAGCGGGGTTGCGGGCGGCAAGCCCGCCCTCCTCCCTCCACACCGGAGTAGCCCAGCAGCCCCTGCCCGCGGGAGGACTTCGGGCGGCGGGAAGGGGGACGCGCGGTGCCGCCCGCGGGCCAGGGCAGCAATAACGTCCCGAGCAGGACCCGCTTGGCCCAGGCGCTAAAACCGACCACCCTCCCCCGCCCCAACTGGCCTGGCCTGGCCTGCCCCGGCCCTCGAGGGCTTCGGGCGGCGGCACCGCTCCCTCCCGCTGCAGGGCACCTTCCGCGCCCCTGCGGCGGCGAACAGGACGGGAGCCCCGCGTGAGGGGCCCCTGCTTAGCCCCTTCTCACTCTTCTCCCCGAGATAGTGCCACCGCGCCGAGCCGCCCTCCCAGTCCCCGGGCGCCGAGGGGGCGATGTCGCGGGTGCCGAAGTCGGAGGCACAGACACCTGCCACCGTTACCGGGCCGCTGCCGCCGCGCCGCTCGCTCATCAGGCCCCACTCATCGCTCCCGCCCCCGCCGCGCCGGGCGGCCCTTTAAACAGCCCCGCCCCCTCCGACAACTCTGACCAATGACAGCGCGCGGCCTCCGCCGCCGGGCCAATGGCAGAGCTCCCTCTCTCTCGAACGGGCCAATCGGCAGGGGTGCCGCTGCACGAATTCGAAAGAAAGCCCGCCCTCCCGGCCGTGCCGCTGCGATGGGGTCTCACGTGGGGCCGGAGCTGGGGCGCGTTCCGGTTCCGGGGGAGGGGATGTGAGGGCGGTGCGGAGTCGCCATGGCGAGCAACGCCGCCAGCCTGAACGCAGTCCGGGAGACCATGGACGGTACGTGACAGAAGTGGGGGAGGGAGACGGGGACGCGCACGAGGTGGCCAAGAAACAACGCTAAGAAGCAACTCCAGACCTTCGATTCCGCCTGGTCAGGATGAAGAAGGAAGCGAACGCATCGGGCGCCTCTGCTGGGAAGAGGGGTGCGGGTTGTGGCTACTGGAAGATGCAGCGCGTAGCAATGTCTTTTTTGTTTCGTGTTACTCATAGTGTGTGAAACGCTTTAAACACCCGCATAGTGCGAGTGAATTTGGACGTCGAGTGGCTTTTCTTAGGGATCTTTAGGTAGCTAAGTACTTAATAGAGAATACTGTTGGGTTTTAGTGTTTTTAAATATATGTATATATTTACTCTACTTTCTTGTTATTTGTACCGGATAACGCAAATTATGCTACCTGGCTCTGTGCATCTTGGATTTAAGCCAGGGAGAAACGAAGTGTGTAGAAGGGAAAGGCAGGACCAACCCTGCCAGCACCTGAACTGATCTGAACCCTCCTTCTCCTAGATGGCTCAAGTCAGAAAACAGAAGTAAACTAAATAAAAAAACCAAACAAACGAAACAAAACCAAACAATATAGTGAAAAAGCTTTGAGAACAGTAGTCATTGTTACAGAATTAGAGTAGTTTCTGATGCAAAAAAAACCTCCCAAACCAAAACTGTTATGGGACGGGGAGTGTGGGAGTAGTGGCACCGGGAGTGCTGGGAAATATTTTGGAGATTTATAAGCCAAGAAACGTGAGCAGGTCAGGTGTTCACTTGCTCTTCTGGCCTCACTATGAGGAATCAAAGCTGGTACATCCTGGAGTTGTTTCTTAGTGTAGTGTGAAACTCTGGAATTCTATGAAATGCCTATGCCAAAGCCTTATATGCAGAGTGGAAAGCTGCCAAGAAATCCCCTTAGGGTTCTTAAATGTAAAGACTTTCTCTGGAAATGCCCTAACGAGGGCATAGAGGCTAAGGAGAACATTTGGGGGGTTATTGCTTTACATTTGTTATTTTATCAGCATCTTCCCTTCTCTTGAAGTTACATAAGGGTTTCTTAGCAAATACCTTTACCAGTCGAGCTGGTGTAAAAATTAGCATTTCAACCACTGATCTTCACTTTCTGACCTGCTGCTGGAGGCAAGGCAGGACTAGCAGAATTATGGCTCCTCTGATGCTGCAAGAGGTTAAGACTAATTTGTGCAGATGGAGAGAGATTTGTTTGGGAAGGACAGAGTCTAGGTTCTTGACAACCATTCTCTCCGTTTGTGCAGGAATGTTTTGGGCAGGAGGGATGATACATGGATTTAAAGGCAAAGAAAGGCTTTTGAGAACAGATATGGAAAGTGTACTGATCTTCAGATTTAGGAGCCCAGGCTCCCCATGTAAAAATGTATATCTTTTATCTAGGATAGACATAGATATTTAGCGGTTGTTCTCTGCAGAGCTAAGAGCTCGGAATTGTGGAGAAACTGCTACATCTCTCTGCCAAAGACACTGCCCCAACTAGTGACCACAGTTCTTGCTGACATAGAAATTGGAACTTATCTTCAGTTGTATTTACTGCTCTGCCTTCAAATATGTCACATGCTTAGTAAAATTTTTGATAGATTTTAAATGGTTAAAAAAAGTAAAAATTGTTTCTTTCTGGGAAGTTTTTAGTCCTTCTTAGTTCTGTAGCTCTTAAACATTCGATGTCATTTTATTGCAACTGCATCAGTTTGTTAGTTGAAGATGCTTTTGTATGGACAGGGCGTGCATGTATAATGTGTTTGGAATCGTTTGCTTTCAAGCCAGCACGAAAAAGAATGTCTTGAGGCAGAGAAGGATGGAAGCTTTCCTCCTGGCTTGTAGATAGGACTTTGGACTGACAGACTGCTTTCATGTCTTAAACTTGTTCATGTTCTTAATCCAACCTACTTGTGTGGGCTTCAAGAATATTTTCACATGTAGAGATTTTTTTTGCTGTGGCTTCAATGGAACTGACCGGATACATTAGGTTTTTAATGTCTTGGGTAAGTGGACAGTAGTCACTTGCCATGCTTTTACTTGGTGAGAAAGACCTTGTACTTCACTTTTCCCTAGCTTGGGGGAGATTTGGTTACAGAAACTGTGTGAGTAACACCTGTACAAAATCAATCTGTATTGGGGCTTAGCTTCAGGATGGAGATCACTGTAGAAATCAGAAATAAAATCTCAGTGAGTTGTTCTGTTGTATCTGGGACAAACTGTCTATGAGAATCAAAGAAAAGGGGCCTTCCAGAGAAACTTGGGAAGGAGCAAGAGAGATACCTATTTTTTAATGAAACTAACTGGAATCTCCTTCTCCAGAAGGTCTCATACTGACATGTGGTGCTGCTCTTGATTCAGGACACATAAAAATTGAATAATATTGCTTATCATTAAACTTGTGTTAATGTTAGACTTAAAGCCAGGTTTAGTTGTGGAAGAAGGTGGCTAGAAAACTGCTGACGTTCTCTGTAAAAGCTTTAACAATGTGCTTCCCAGTCCATTTCAGCAGGACATCATCAGTATCTGGAGTTCAGAAGTACAGTGTTTTTATAGCCTACCTTTTACATAATTGGTAAGCATGTTAATTGTTGAATTCTTCACTTATTTTTTTTTACTTTTTCAAAACCCATTATCCATTATTAAGTTTCCTGAACCAGAAAAGCATGGTGTTTATGTTGGAAGCTGTAGCTTTTAACTTGTGCTGGAAAGCTGAACATGAATGCTGCTGTTGAAGTTCAGACTGCAATGGACAACTACCATGTTCACATTTTACTGTAGAATTTAAATGTTGATGAATAATGATTTTGATAATTGAAATTTCATAGTATTTAGGGTCCAAAGTGCTTTCATTTTTTCTGTTGCAGTTCTGTTTGAGATTTCAAGAATATTAAACACTGGCTTGGATATGGAGACATTGTCTATTTGTGTGCGGCTTTGTGAACAAGGGATAAATCCAGAAGCATTGTCATCTGTTATTAAAGAACTGCGCAAGGCTACAGAAGCTCTAAAGGTAATGCTTTTGTTTAAACAGCCTAGGAATTTGTTTTTAAGAGTTGGGTGCACGTGCAACTTGCTATACTTCAATTTGTAAATTGTACTTTAAGATATGATTCATGTTTTAATCAAGGAAATTAACTGTTCCATGGAAAAGGCAATGAATACAACTGAATTAAACATGATGCTGGAAATGGTACAAATAAAATAGTTAGATTAACTCTTGTGAAGGGGAAAAAATAAAAAAAAATGAAAACCACAACTAAACCCCCAGATTTTTATTCTGGGCATTTGTAGTCACTATTTGCCCCCTTATCTGCATCATATCAAAAATAGATCGCTACTTT
Source organism: Neopelma chrysocephalum (assembly GCF_003984885.1). Classification (NCBI taxonomy): domain Eukaryota; kingdom Metazoa; phylum Chordata; class Aves; order Passeriformes; family Pipridae; genus Neopelma; species Neopelma chrysocephalum. The sequence continues at coordinate 14,183,504 of NW_020897694.1, read as the reverse complement.
CTGCTTTAACCAATATAACTTCATTTCTATAACCTCAGACTTAACAGTATGCAGCAGTACTTGTAAATGGGTACATGCAGCTTGGTAGTGTAATCTTCACATATAGCTTTCACCACATTAACCTGTGCTTTGAACCTTTCCAAAGACCAGCAAGAGGGGATTTCATGATGTGTGCATATATAGGGCTTTTCATATATTAGCATTTACCTCCTGTTTAAACTAGTAGTGGATAACAGTGGTTTAAAAACAAATCCTCACTTGACTTTTGAAGGATTTTCATTCTTTATGGTCTACCTAAACGTCACAATCATGATTGTTTTCTAGTGGATCTTCTACTTGTTTATATCTGGGAGGTGGAGGGGAAACCTATATCTATACCTATATTCTAGAAGACTGCATACTTTATTTTTAGCTTAACATTTTTCTATACTCATGCATATTTTATATTTGTGCTTGAATGCGTGCATACATATGCATTTAACTATGCGTATTTCAGTAATTGAGGGCTGTTTTGCTTTTTCATTTGCTTTTACTGATGTATCATTCCTCTTGCTATCTTTTGACTGTTTGTCCCATAACTGGCTAAAATCTTCCAATGTCAGTCTTCAACAATGTGCCTTGTTGGTTGGGTTGAGTTATGCAGTAATAAAAAATACTGATGTTCTTAATGAAATAATTGGCAGTGTGATTTATACAATTATAGTTAGTGTAATTCTTCTAAGTTTTGTGTCAATAGCTTATCTGTATGAGTGAGAATAATAATTACCACAAATTATATCAAGTAGTAAACTCCAGAGGTAAACATATTCATGCATTTGAGCACTCCTTGAAAGCATTAGGGTAAAATGTACAGAATACAAGTTGCTCAGATACAGGACATAAAATTTAACACAAGCAAACAGGAATGGCTATTTTAGAAAACGGTGATGGCTGTCGACAGCATTATTTTTTAAGAAAATAGCGTTCATTAGAGAAATGTTCATAAGTAGTTCTTCATTTTTAGGTTTGGTTTTTTTTTTTAGTTCTAGGAAAATTAAAATAGTTACAAGAAAAGGTTGAATTTAATCTATATGATGTCTCTTTTGGTGACTTGCAATAAATGTTTTTTCTGCTTCTAGGCTGCTGAAAATATGACAGGCTAATATGGGCAAAGATTTCTGCATGAGAAGAATGCCAAGATTAACTTAACAGGAGCTCTGAAGATTGCCACTATTCAGACAAAAATGAAATAAGTGTGTATGCAAAGGTTTCAGGATATTTCTGTAATATTATTCAAAAGAATGGTGCATGTAATAGCTTTGAAAAATTTTTTAATAAGTTCACCAGTAATATCATTATGTGGTATTTTTGTGAACTGTTTGTGAATATAGTGCAATTGCTCTTCTTTGGCATCCAATACTTTTAAAATCATGCCAGATACTGTACGTCTGTTGAATTTACTAGCATGTACCAATGCATATTGTTATAATGAATGCAGCTTTGTTAATGCATCCTTTAGAAGTGCTAGTATATCCTGGGTTTTATCTCTTGCTTTGATGAAAAACTCCATGTACAATTTTAGCCTTACTTTATGGACCATAGAGGAATGAAGCCTAGTCTGACTTTATTTTAATTAGAGCAAGGGCAGTGACTTAAGTATCAATTTGAAAATAAGAACTAAAGCATTTTTGATAATATAGGTAATGAATTGTCCTTTTGATTTTGATTCAAATTGCTGGGAAAAGTGTTTCACTTAAATAACAAAGGTACTTCAGTTATCCATGCAGAAATGTATGTAAATTTAAATTCTAGATGACATGGGATGTTTTACAGAGATTAAATGCTACATTTGTTACATTTGTTCCAACTACTGGATCTAAAAATATTAAGTCTGTATGTTGTTTCTTAGTCAAAGCATAAATGAGAAGCATCAGATTCGGTTCTTGGGTATCAATGAGACTTAAACAGTCAGTTGGTATAGAAATGTCTTCTCATTTAGAACTAGGAATCTGGTGCCAGAAGAAGTCTTAATTTCCAGTAAATATTTCATCCAGAAATTCTACTTCGTAAGAAAGTAGTTTCTTGTGTATTCTTCACCTGGTGCTTTTAAGCTGGGGTTTTTTGGGTTTTTATTTTAAGCTTTTTCGATTTTGGTTATCCTAGTTTCAAGGTGTGGTGCTAATAGGACCTAAGGAACTCCAGGGTTAATAGAGTGAAGCACATTTGGAAATGAACCTGGAATCTTTGTTAAGCCAAAAGTTATGCTTGTGCAGAGATAACTCTCTACTCTGAGAGTATACAGAATATGCACTCTAGGTCATAGCTCTACAAAAAGCAATCAAGGAGGCTAAATACTTCAAATTGCTGGTAGAGAGAATAGAAAAAAATATATATTACACTGAATCGCTTACCTTTGTTTCCAGTTAGAATGTACAAAAAATCATTGCAAGAGGATGCTATAAAAACTTCTGGATAACCAAGCTGGGGAACTTACAAATGGTGTCATTTTGCACACTCACAGCACCAATTTACAAAGGGTTTTAAGTGTTCATGACTTGAATATTGGGTGTAATTTTTTTTTTTTTTAATAGTAAGATATCCTTAGTATAAAAATATATCAACAATTAAGTTCATCTTAGGAAATCTGAAAAGTCATTTTACTTAATTTTCTCTAAACGCAGGGCTACATGTCAAAAAAGAGAAAAGACGTGGAGCATTCTTGTTCTCAGGAGGCACATCTAAATCTGTGAGATTTCCCTGTGTAACTTAAACCCTGAAAATTTTCAGTAAACTATAGCAAATGTGCCCAAAATAATAATGACATTTTATTAGGATGCATATTTCTTCTGGTGCATTTCCTTTTCCTCCATTGCCAGATCTTTGAGTAATTCAGGAAGTTGTGATGACTTCCCTTGAATGCCACTCTATTGACTACTTTGCGTTTATGTATTTCCAGGGGGTTTTCTAGCTTGTTAGCTTGATTTTGGTTTGGGTTCTATGTCCTTGAAATGCTTAAAAAGAGCTTGCAATTGCAATATGAGAAAAAAAAAAAAATATATATATATAAAATTTATATAACTATATATAATTCTTGATCTGTCCAGTAAATTGCATCTACCATTTTGCCATCAGTAGGCTTACAGTTTTTATGCATTTAGACGCTTTCTGGTGGACCATTTGTCATGCAGAATTGTAGAAGCAGGGCATATCTTTGTCATTTGAAACATCAATTTGATGTCTATAAAACTAAAAATGCATTATTGCTATTATTACGTGGAACTAAATGGTAATCTTGGTTACTTAATATTAATTCATATACTTAAGGGAGAACATGTTGTTTCTCAAAACTGGTGTAAGAGAACTCCTGCTGGCTTTTGGTTTGGGGTACCATCCAGAACAAATACAGTAAGTGTTTGTTTCTTCTTCCTGGCAAGAAATAAAGAAAATCCCTCTAGTAGGAAGTTTCACATTGGAAATATTTACTGCTGTAAGGTAAGTCTGTCATTTAATAGCATCCCCATTATGTGAACATGAATGCTCAGACTTAGCACTGATGACTGAGAAGTCTTGTCTGTATTTCTAGCACGCACCACCTTCTACTGCATTTAACTAAGAAGCCAAGCAAACAGCACGTGCTTTTTCTCTGTGCTCCTTACTTACATGCTCCTGAAACTCTTGAAGATAAACACAGGAATAGCTATACAGGTCCTGACCAAAGTTCCTTTTTTTCTAACACAATAGCTTCTTTTGTAGTCAAAAGCAGCTGCCTAAGAAAGGGTAAGAACAATAGAAACGCATTTGGTTATTTTTCTTCTGTGTTCTAGCTTCTAAGTGTCTTCTTTTCCAGGCTTTCCTGAACATCCTATGGTTTGTAACTTCAGTGCTCAATTTTCCAGTACTTGTCCAGTTTCCTTTGGACTGTATATGCTTCCTGAGTAACAGCAGCCTTTATCAATTTTGTCTGTTGCATAAAGAATTACCACTTCTTGTTTATTTTGAACTAGCTTAATTTAGTATGCCCTGCACAGTAAACTTGTATCTACTATGCCTGTGCCGGTCAACGTTCTCCAGATATGTTACAGTCACTTTTAAATTTCCTCTTCTAAATTGAAATGCACTAGCTAAAATACTTCTTGGGTGACCAAAGGCATAGAATAGCCTCTGTATTTACTGTCCTTTGAAACTTTTCTGAGTCTCATTTTCTGAGAAGGGAACCAAAACTGCATGTGACATTAGCCATGTAGTTGAGTACTGGCCTGTTTGTTTACTTTCTTGTCCTTTATTTCTTTCCTAGTAATTCCTAATATTTGACTTGCTTTTTTAATATGAACCAAATGTTGTGCTCTTTCCATGGCATTATCTATTGTTAACACTCTTGAGTGGAATGTTAAGCTCAGAGGCTAATTTTTCATATGTGAAACTACGGTGTTTTATCTCTACGTGTATAATTTTTTGTCTATGCTGAAATGCCCGGGCCATTTTCTTTCCTAATCAGTCTTCCATGTGTTTCTACGGTTCATCACAGTTTGCTAGTAGTCTTGCTACTCTCACTAACTTTATAATTGGGAAATTTTGTTGCTTTGTTCCTTTTTTTGAGGTTAAGTCATGCAGCACACAACCCAGCGAAGACCCTGCAAAGGACCACTGGTGACCTAGGGCAGGAGCTGACTGTTTATTCTCATTCCTTTTCAGTAATCGTGAATAAAATGCAGTCCTGCCTGCCACTTACAGTTTCTCATTCTTACACCAAGTATCTTTAGTGTCACATATAGCAAAGGTGTGAGAGCTTAAGCACAGCTGTGAATCCAGTCATGCAGAGAGCATGGCATGCTTGATAACTACCGGGATTGCTGACATTTGTAATTTTACATTTTAGAAATACAAAATTAAGTAAGAAAATAATTTCACATGAGATTGCTAGTACTAGAAAAGAAGATAAACATATGATCCTGAAGTCTCCATTGTAACATTAGGGAGTTTTTCATAGAAAATTGTGTTAACTAAAAAAAAAAGCTGAATGGTGATTAGGCCAAGACACTTGCCCTAGCAGGTCTGTATGCATGATATAATGGCCCATCTTCGCGAATGAAGATTTGGGGAAAGGTCTTTTTACCTTTCCAGCCTGCGCAATGGATTTTTTAGGTGAGACACAGCCTGCGCTGAACTGAGCCCACCCTTTAATCCTAAGGTTCATCTGCCGGGGCCAAGCAAGCTTGGACAATGGCAGTGAGGTCCTCAGGACGTAGGTTTGTTTAGAGTGTCCTTCTCATAGATGGATGGCCACACAGGGCTAACGACCTCCATCAGGCCAGGAGACCGGGGACTCGAACCCGTGGTCGCAGCAGTGAAAGTCCTGCACGCTAACCACTAGGCCACCAGGGGTCTCGTATGCATGAAAGGTGTATATATATGTTAGATAATGTTCTGTCCCACCTGCTGTTCTCTGGGTGAGTAAATACTGGTTCAGTCCTAGACTTACTTTTTGATTCAAATGACTAATTCCTTCTGAGTTTAACTTGTATGCTGTTGCTGTTTCACACTTTACTCCAGGGACTGCTCCCAGCAGGCTGTTTACCAGATCCTGTTCTTCCCAACGCTTCACCTTCAAACACAGTCATGTGCTTTTACATGCTCGTAGTTTCATGCTGTAGAAATGCTGCAGTCCTTATTATTTGATATACTTTAAATTAAAAGAAAAGGCAAAAAAACTTACAATAACCTAAGAATCAGCAGTGACCCATGTGACAAGGTGGTAGGTAGTATGGCTGTAGACAACCTGCTTTAAAGAGATCTAATGCTGAGTAGTGGAGCTTTATATTACTCTGTGTGATCTGAGCTAGGGATGTAGGCATGGCTTTAGTATTAGGGATTCAACTCTGCGCCACAAATACTAGTTTTTAATTAAAGTTCGGAAACAGTATTTCAAAGAATATCAAAGCAATTTCAACATTTAAAAGTGCAAGAGCAAGAACAGAATTGCAGACCAGTCACCTAGCATCAGCAGTAGCAAACATCCAACTGGTGAACTTGAGATTTCATCAGCAAAGAACGAAAGACAAAAAAATGTCGGGTAACAAAGAGACAGGAGGAGAGGAAATGGCCTCAAGTTGTGCCAGGGGTGGTTTAGATTAGGTGTTAGGATAAATTTCTTCACAGAAAGGGCTGTAAAGCATTGGAACAGGCTGTCCAGGGAAGTCGCCATCCCTGGAAGCGTTCACAAAATGGGTGGATATGGCACTTCAGGACATTGTTTAGTGGTGAATGTGGTGGTGCTGCTGGGTTGATGGTTGGACTTCATCGTCTTAAAGGTCTTTTCCAACCTTTATGATTCTGTGATTTTGTGTCGATGTATGTTCCAGTTTATGCAGGACAATTTTCACTTTAAACACCGTTAGCATCATTCAGTAAAAACACAAATGTACCATGTTGTTTTGGTGTCATGTTACCTTGGGATTGAGATTTGAAAAAAAAGCTTTAAAAAATGTTAAAACCAAAATCTCAGTACTTGAAAAATGGTAATTTGAGAAGGATTTTTGAACCGTCATGAACAGCTACTTTACTGTGAGGTTTTTGTGAAGTTGTGGGAATGGTTCCTGTTGTATATAGGAAATAGGTTTATCAAGTAGAAATAGTGAAGTAAAACCATAGTCCTGTTCACTGCTTCTAGACCCACTGTTTATACTGCAAGAACATACAAGGATAACTTAAATGAAGCCATAAAGGTGTTTTAGAACTGGAGAGCAAGCCTGATGAGTTCTCAAAGAACTCAGGAGTGTGCAGGTTCTCAAAGAGAAGTTGAGAAGAGACATAATGACCCTAGTTATGGCCTTGAACGTAAAGGAAGTCGTGTGGCTACATCTTTTTAACCTGACAGGGAAAACATACCAGATCCATTACCTTAAAAATATGGAGCGACTTCCCAGGAATGAAGGTAAGTAAACTTTGACATTGCAAACTGGCTACTGCTTGATGTTGTTAAAATCAATAGTTCTAAAAGACATGCTTTAATCCAGTTTCTGGTGCAAAGTCTACAATACCTCTCTAAAGGGTGTCAGGAACACTGGCTGTAGCAGTTCCCTCTGACTGCGGAGTCCATGAAGGGCAATGTAAGAACAGCTCTAAGTAAAAGTAATGTGAAGAAAATTGGGAATATTTAGGATGAATATCAGTGATGTTTCTGTCAGTGAGATAAATGGAAGCCTGCTTTCTGAGATATTTAAACATTACCTGATCAAAAAACCCAAACACCACAACTATTAATTATCTGAACTGGAAATCTGGAATATATTAAATCTAGGCATTTTATTATCACTTTATAAATATTCTTATTTTCTCACCTCCAGTTTTTACATGTAAGGAGAGACCAGCTCATGAAAATGGATCTCTGAAAGAGCTTAGTGGTGTCATTATGTAGGCAAGTGGAAGTTTAACACTCAAATTTAACTTCCAGTGAAGGAGATAGAAAATGAAGGAGTGGAGGAGGTGGTGCCCAGCCATACTGTGGTTCCTTAACGAACCCTTAGGGACAGCCGGGAGGACCCCTTAGTAGAGAAGGAGGCCTCAGGAAGGTGAAGAGAGTGAGGGACATCCCATCTTGAGTGTATTATGATTATTTTATTTGTACACCAGATCCAAAATTGGTATGTTTGAAGATACCAACTGTTATCTTCCTGTTTAATGGACAGGAGATACAGGAAAGAGAGACTTAGGGTGTCACATTGCCTTGGCATTTGGCACGGAAGCTGGCACTGGTAAGACAGGTTCACCAACCCCTTCTGCCATCACTGCCTATTGGCATAACTTGTGAGGATGCAACTTCAAGGAGCTGAATCATCAGCTCTCACTCTACCTCTTTTCTGGGCTACCAGGGAAGCTCCTCATGATATTTCATCTTGCCTGCTTGGAAAGCTGCTTGTTACATACCCTGGTTTTGTTCGCAAGCCAGTTTATAGGGGCATATGATTGTGAACAGGATGTATTATAATTTTGGGAAGGGACAGCTAATGAAGGACAGAAAAACAGTCTAATTCTTGTGACCAGTGAACTTGTGTTTAACTCAAAGCCTATTGTAAGCAGCAGGTGGTTATTTTGAAGTAAAGATACAAACAAAAATATCTGAACAATCATTTCCTAGGACATACAAAGAGGAGCCTCACTATTCTCTTAGGGAGAATTCAGGGTACAAGTTGAATTGTATAGGATATTGTATATAAAGAAATATGGACTGAAGTAAAACAGGCTCTTTTCAGAGCAAGTGCTTTTCTAATTTGAAAGTGAATGTTCTTTTTAGCTTCACTGTTCAGGTAAAACCAGTCTCAGGCATAGGAACAACTCATCAAGGTACATGCACAGCTATTTACTCCTATGTGCTGTGCTGATTGCACTCATATTGAAGGCAGAAAAATAACTGGCACATACACAGACTGATAATCTGGCCTACGTTTTTAGCATGATATTTTCAGCTATACATTTCACTCTTAAGCATGATACCAGTAATAAAGCTGCCAGTCTTTGTCACAGAATCACAGAACATGCTGAGTTAGAAGGGACCCACAAGGACCATTGAGTCCAACTCCTGGCCCTGCACAGGACCATCCCCAAGAGTCACACCATGTGCCTGAGAGTATCACCCAAACACTTCTTGAACTCTGTCAGCTTGGTGCTGTGACCACTTCCCTGGGGATCCTGTTCCAGCACCCAACCACCCTCTGGGTGAGGAATCTTTTTCTCATATCTAACCTAAACCTTCCCTGACACAACTTCAGGCCATTCCCTCAGGTTCTGTCAATCTGTGGCTGCCTGTTTGATCTGATTAGATGACTTTACAGCAGCCATGCATTTTTAGACATGTTGGACCAAACTCAGCATTTACTTGCACTCTGTGAAGTTTTACAGAAGTTAGTGAGAATAGCAATACAGCACATAAACTGACAGAGGATATGGTCATTGTTCATCTTAACTGTGACCGGATGGAGGACAAAGACATGATTTTGTTTGGGCAAATCCTTTAGCTTTCACATGGCCCGACGGTGTAGTTAGAATAGCTTGTTTTCCTTTGTATAAATATTAAAAAATAGCAATAATTAAAGTAAAAAAGAAAACTATTTTACTGAAACTCCAGAGATTTTCATTCAGCACAGTGTTGTAATTTGTTGTTCTGTGTCTTGTGCTCCCATTTACTGTGAGCTTGGTCTTCTGCCAACTACATCTGCCACGATTCACCATTTTCCTCTCCCTTCAATTTTAATTCTCTTATTAGAGGGGGTAATTTCTACAATATTTCCCCAAGATAATCAGGTAGTATTCAATAATAGTTTTCTTGGTGACTGCTTTTTCTCCTGGAAATAGTTTTGATAGAATTACTTTGATTGGTCCTAATGTGTGCATAACTATCAGAGAAACTGGAGTTGTGCAATATCCCACATGCCTGAATCTGCTCTGTGTCCTGGTGCACAAACTTCTTTATTTATGTTATAGTGTGCAGTGTAGGTGTCCAATGCATTGGCGTATGTATGCCAGTGTTGTGTGGAGAGAGATCACATAAGTATCAGAGTTATTCTTCATTCGTCAAAAATACAACTTCTATTTGCTTTTTGTTATTACTGTCCTGTGATGTGTCCAAGTCACATTTGGCATCTGTTTGTAGGTTTAGCAAAAAATCTATAGGAAAAAATTTTGGGCAGCGCTTTGCCCTATTTTCAGCTTGTCTTATTTTATCCCAGCGTCTGGGATAATCAGCTGACAGAACCCGATTTGTGTTACAGAACTGGGTATCCACAAAAATGACTCTTTTGTCTATGCAGCAATTAGAGTTTGTTGCTTAATAATTTTATGAAGAGGGTACTGCTATCATGCTTTTCATGTTTACTTCAGTAATTTTTTTTAATGCGCTTCCAATATTTGCAAAACACAAAATAGGAGAATAAATAGAAACATTATTGGAAACTGTTGCATATTCCACTAGGTGGCAGGCAAAGATTTGCAACCACTGCTGCAGCGCTGTAAAATAACCTGTTAGTTTTGCATGGATTCTAATAAATAGTATTTTAGGATCAATTTCCAGTTTAATGAAGGATTGTTGCAATTTAACCTTTTGATTTATTTTTAAAACATTTTAAAAGTAGAAGGAAGAATAAAAATGTGTGCTACCGATTGCAAGATGGAATATACCAGTAGTAAAATGACCACAGCAAAGACAGTTTTCAGTATAGCAAATCTATAGTGGTGTCTTTTTCCTTT